>NC_069509.1:73347065-73487065 GCF_027579735.1 Bombina bombina
ATCTGGCAAGTTCTGTCTGTGTGGTGCATGTGACAACAATCGCCCGTATTCTTCATATGTCTGGGCTATGGGGTAGAGTGGCAAGACAGAAGCCTTTGCTTACGAAAAAAAAACATCCAAGCCCAGCTAAATTTTGCAAAAACACATCTGAAGTCTCCCAAAAGTATGTTGCAAAAGGTGTTCTGGTTTGATGAAACCAAGATTAAACTTTTTGGCCATAATTCCAAAAGATATGTTTGGCGCAAAAACAACACTGCATATAACCAAAAGAACACCATACCCACAGTGAAGCATTTTGGTGGCAGCATCATGCTTTGGGTCTGTTTTTCTTCAGCTGGAACTGGGGCCTTAGTCAAGGTAGAGGGAATTATGAACAGTTCCAATTACCAGACAATATTGGCACAAAACCTTCAAGCTTCTGCTACAAAGCTGAACATGAAGAGGAACTTCATCTTTCAGCATGACAACGCCCCAAAGCATACATCTAAATCAACAAAGGAATGGCTTCACCAGAAGAAGATTAACATTTTGGAATGGCCCAGTCAGAGCCAAGACCTGAATCCAATCGAAAATGTGTGGGGTTATCTTAAGTGGGCTGTGCACAAGAGATGCCCTCACAATCTGAGAGATTTGGAGTGTTTTTGCAAAGAAGAGTGGGCAAATCTTGCCAAGTCAAGATGTGCCATGCGGAAAAACTCATACCCAAAAAGAGTGCTGTAATAAAATCAAAGGGTGCTTCAACAAAGTATTAGTTTAAGGGTGTGCACACTTATGCAACCATATTATTTTAGTTTTTTATTTCTACTTCCCTCTACCTAAAAGATTTTAGTTTGTTTTGCAAATGAGTTGTACAGTTTATAGGTCACATTAAAGGTGGAAAAAGTTTTGAAATGATTTAACTTTGTCTCATTTTTTTTACATCACAGAAACATGACATTTTAACAGGGGTGTGTAGACTTTTTATATCCACGATATATATATATATATATATATATATATATTTATTTATTTATTTTTTAATTACATTCCAGTTTACTGCCTCTTTATGCACAGACTTTCCAGGTGCAAGGAGGCATTTTATCTAAGATTTTTTACATCTGCATAAATTATAATCTCAGACTAAGATTGCTCAGTGTTCGAAATCAGACAAGTTAAAGTAACACTGTTCAGTTTACACTGCAGCTGACTTAATTTTGAAATACATACAAACAAGCTTAAATCCTGCATTTAAAGGGATAGGAAAGTCAAAATTAAAATTGGATGATTCAGATAGAGCATGTCATTTTAAGACACTTTTAAATTCACTTCTATTTTCAAATGTGCTTTGTTCTCTTAGTATCCCTTGTTAAAAAATGAATACTCACATATCATACACTAGTGGAAGCTGCTGCTAATTGGTGCCTGCACACATTTGTCTCTTGTGATTGGCTAAATAGATATTTTAGTGCAATGCTGTCCCTTCAGCAATGGATAACAAGAGAATGAAGAAAATTTGATAATAGAATTAAATTGGAAAGTTGTTTAAAATTGTATGTTCTATCTGAATCATAAAATAAAATTTTGGGGTTTAGTATCCCTTTAACCAGATCTAATGGTATGAGACTGAGTACCACAGCTTATGGTTCCACCAAGAACATATAGAGTACAGCATTTTCAAAATCTATAAGTACAGCTGACAGATGGGAACATTTGTACACCATATTTGAAGTTATGCTCTTGGTTGGGGAAAATGAGGGGAAAAAAACAAGGGTGGGTGTGTATGTCTTTGTGCATTTTCTGTGGATGTCTGTGAGGGTGTGTGCGTATGTCTTTGTGCTTTTTCTATGGGTGCCTCTGAGGGTGTGTGTATGTATGTCTTTGTGTATTTTCTCTGGATGCCTCTGTGAGGGTGGGTGTGTATGTCTTTGTGTGTTTTCTGTGGATGTCTCTGTGAGGGTGGGTGTGTGTATGTATGTCTGTGTTTTCTGTGGATGTCTCTGTGAGGGTTTGTGTATGTCTGTGCATTTCTGTGGGTGTCTCTGTGAGAGTGTGTGCATGTATTTGTGTGTTTTCTGTGGATGTCTCAGTGAAGGTGTGTGTGTATGTCTTTGTGTGGTAAAAATAAGATACACAGAAGGCAATAAATGCCAAACTGTACCTGTAAGAGGCGCCAAATAGATAAGTATGGTGAAGAGTGAAGTGATTATATATAATTCGCAAAATAATAGGTTAGTATCCCTTAATAGAGTATACAATTGGTCAAGTAAATCAGAGTATACAATAAACTCTAATATTCACAAAATCAAAAGCACAAATATAGTAAACTCCAGTGTTCACAAAATCTGGAGCACATATGTATAATGGGAAGTCCATAAATATAATGAGATGTAAAGTCCTGTTAATATAACCTTATCCAATAGCAGGACAGAGTCCACGACTTGAGGCAGCTCCTCTGGAGTGTCGCGCCACGACACAGAAGATGATAGTCTAAAATATAAAGAATAGAGGGCACCACATAGTGCAAATCAGACTGTAGAACCAAATGGTGATATGCAATTGATATCCTACTCACGTGATGAGAAGCACAAGTGTGCACCGGAACCAATCAGTCGTCCGGTAGACACAGCGGCAAGACTGGAACAGATGGTATCCTCGTCCCACCAAGGGGAGTCCATGTGTTGGACCACAATAGGTTGAAGACAGTAGCTCAAATGGCTCAAAAATAGGGTCCAGCAGCTCAAAAAAAGCAAGGTAGTGGCCTCCAATGGCAGAGGTTAGCCTGAGGAAACAGTGCTGTGTCACTGAGAAACGCGTTGCTGTTGTTTTAACTGTTTTAATAAAACAATTTTTATTGTCACTCTGCTGCTGCACTTTATCTGATTTACCTCTGCCATTGGAGGCCACTACCTTGCCTTTTTTAAGCTGCTGGACCCTATTTTTGAGTCATTTGAGCTACTGTCTTCAACTTATTGTGGCCCAGCACATACCGTGATTATCAGGAGTATCTCTGGACTCCCCTTGGTGGGACGAGGATACCATCTGTTCCAGTCTTGCCACTGTGTCTACCTGTACTGCACACTTTTGCTTCTCATCACGTGAGTAGGATATCAATTGCATATCACCATTTGGTTCTACAGTCTGATTTGCACTATGTGGTGCCCTCTATTCTTTATATTTTAGACTATGTCTTTGTGTGTTGTAATTGGTTTTCTCTGTGTGTTTTCTGTGGGTGTCTCTCTCTGTGTGTATGTCTTTGTGTGTTTTCTGAGGCTGTCTCTGTGGGTGTTTCATTGGGTGTATGTGCAAGTCTGTGTTTGAGTTTGTGTGTGTATCCATTGTTTGTTCCTTTTAAGGACATTTTGACCTTACTACTGATTATTCACATCTTTCTACAGACTTTGAGACTAATGAGACCTTTCCGGAAGTCACCAATCCACCATTTAACCTTTCAATTATTGTTTAGGCAGTTCAGGGCCCTTCCTTTCAGCCACTGCATGCTGTTGTCATCATTTAATTGGCATCTTCCTTGACAAAAAGATAATCAGAACTCCATATTTTTTTGATTTGTAAATCTCCTTTTTTGACAAAACTGTAGTCTACCTCATTATTTGTCAGGTCAATATATTCAAGTGCTGAGTGTCTGTTTGGGTGTCTGTGTGTCTTTGTGTGTTTCTTTGCGTGTCTGCTAGAGTGTCTATATGTGAATCCTTATGTGTGAGTGTGTGTTTCAGTGTATGAGTGTGTTTGTGTGTTTCTGTGTTTGTGTGTTACTTCCTTTACAACATTTCCAAGTTTGACTACACTTAAGAATAAAGTGTATATACGTTTTAGTCACTTGTCAAAGGGGGGGAGGGGGGCCTGATCAATGGTTAAGTCAGGCGCCCCAAAATTTCTAGTGGTGGCCCTGGTAACTATGGTTATTTTACCTGCTCTCATTCAAGGTAATCCTGAAAATCTGGCCTGTTGGGGAGGCTTGAGGACAGGCTTGAAACCCAGTGCTTTAGAGCATTGTTTCTCACCCACAGTTCTCAAGTACCCCCAACAGGCCAGGTTTTTTATTATATCTGAACTAGAGCACAGGTGAAATAATCATCTGATGGATGAGAGCAGGTTAGTAACCATGGTTACTAATCAGCTGATTATTTCACCTGTGCTCTAGTTCAGCTATAATGAAAACATGGCCTGTTGGTGGGTAATTAAAGGGACACTGAACCCAATTTTTTTTCTTTTGTGCTTCAGATAGAGCATGACATTTTAAGCAACTTTCTAATTTACTCCTATTATCACATTTTCTTCATTCTCTTGGTATCTTTATTTGAAATGCAAGAATGTAAGTTTAGATGCTGGCCCATTTTTGTGAAAAACCTAGGTTAAATTCATCCACCAATAAAAAAGTGCTGTCCAGAGTCTGAACAAAAAATAAATAAAAAAATAGAGATAGCAAGAGAACGAAGAAAAAATGATAATAGGAGTAAATTAGAAAGTTGCTTAAAATTGCATGCTCTATCTGAATCATGAAAGGAAACATTTGGGTTCAGTGTCCCTTTAAGGACAGCGGTTTAGAAACATTGCTTTAGAGCAACAATGCACTACTTGGGAGCTAGCTGGTGGTTTGTGACTACACAAAAAACAGCCCCTGATTTCCAGGGACTGTTCCTGTTTTTTTGTCCCTAGCAATGTCCCCTCTAGGAGATTTGGAGGGCTGGGGCATGTGTGACACAAGTTAATGAGGAGGAGCTGTTGGTGAGGCTGTGCATGCAGAAAATACTCTGCACGATCACTCAGAGTAGGTCTAGGCAGGGACAACTTGCTGCGCTTTTTCTAAATGATCGATGTTTAAACTGTCATAAGTCAGAAGAAAAAAGAAACAGTCTCTGACGGCATCAGAATGAGGCTCCCATTGAAGCCTATGGAAGCGCACTTTCTTAACTTGTAATACCAGTGCACATTAGTTTGCCATAAAAAGATGTGTATTAGACCAGAAAAGTATGTGTGTGTGTATAATATATATATATATATATATATATATATATATATATATATATATATATATATATATATATATATATATATAGTGACCATATTGCCTCTTTAAAAAGGGACACATGAAAAAGTCAGGGTTCTTATACAAAACATTTCTTTAAACAGCTCTGAAAACAGCTCTGACATATGTATTTTTCATATGTGTCCCTTTTTAAAGCGGCAATATGATCACTATATATATATATATATATATATATATAAAACATCAATTGGCATATATCTAAGTAATGCTAGTTATAGTTATATGCATGCAACAGTGCAATAATAAAATGCATTTTGGTTCTGTACTTTTATGTTTCCCAGTCCTCAGGACCCTTAACAAGCCAGATATTCATTATATCTTAACTAGAGGACAGCTCAACCATCAGGTGATTATTTCACCTGTGCTCTAGTAAAGATATAATGAATATCTGGCCTGTTAAGGGTTCTGAGGACTGGAGTTGGGAAACACAGCTTTAAAGGGACATGAAACCAACATTTTTTATTTCATAATTAAACAACTTTCTAAATTATTTCTTTTATCTAAGTGTCACGCCGCTCCTCGGGTTTCTGCTGCTGCTTTGATCCATTGTCATGGACGTTGCCATGGACGCGGCGGTTGCTTCAGGCGCACGGCGATGACGTCATCGCTGCACGCCCTGTCTTTCCTGATGCCGATCCGGATCTTACCTGTGCTCTCCTTGGCGCGAATCCTACACCTATGTAAGTACCTCAGTTGCTCTCATCTTTGCCCAAGTATAGGTTTTACTGTGTGTGCTCCTAGGTGCTTTATTACTTGTATGGCTGGATTGTCTTATCGTTACTGAACTCTGCCTGTCTGACCACTCTGCCTGTTTAACCCTTGAATTGCTGGATTGTCTTATCGTAACTGAACTCTGCCTGTCTGACCACTCTGCCTGTTTAACCCTTGAATGGCTGGATTGCCTTATCGTAGCTGAACTCTGCCTGTTTGACCACTCTGCCTGTTTAACCCTTGAATTGCTGAATTGTCTTATCATTACTGAACTCTGCCTGTTTGACCACTCTGCCTGTTTAACCCTTGAATTGCTGGATTGTCTTATCGTAACTGAACTCTGCCTGTTTGAACACTCTGCCTGTTTAACCCTAGAATTGCTGGATTGTCTTATCTTTACTGAACTCTGCCTGTCTGACCACTCTGCCTGTTTAACCCTTGAATTGCTGGATTGTCTTATCGTTACTGAACTCTGCCTGTCTGACCACTCTGCCTGTTTAACCCTTGAATTGCTGGATTGTCTTATCGTTACTGAACTCTGCCTGTCTGACCACTCTGCCTGTTTAACCCTTGAATTGCTGGATTGCCTTATCGTTACTGAACTCTGCCTGTTTAACCCTTGAATTGCTGAATTGCCTTATCATTGCTGAACTCTGCCTCTTTACACCCTTGAATTGCTGGATTGCCTAATCATTACTGAACTCTGACTGTCTGACCTTTCTATTGGTTTACCCCTGAACTGCTAAACTGCTGGACTACCTTTTATTGCTGACCTCTTCCTGTTCCTGACCATTCTATTGGTTTATCCCTGAACTGCTAAACTGCTGGATTTACCTTTTGTTGCCGATCTCTGCCTGTTCCTGACCATTCTATTGGTTTACCCCTGAACTGCAATACGGCTGGATTGCCTTTCTGTTGCCGAACTCTGCCAGTCACTGACCATTCTCTGCCTTAATTTTATTGCCGTGAAGGACTACCCTGTCTACCGTGAGTACTGCTTACCTCATTTCTTAAACTCACTTTGTTCTGGGATATTTCCTTATCCTTCCACTGGAAGCCAGGATAGGTTTGGTCTGATAGGGAAATATCCCACGAGCATTACACTAAGTACACTATCTTAACTACATGTAAAAGTCCCTTACCAGCTGGGGAAAGAAATGTAAAGCGCCATGCCATATAACAAACAAATCCTTTATTGATTGAAGTTGAAATACACAAGGTGCATGGCTCAGGCTTAAAGGGACACTAAACCCAATTTTTTTCTTTCATGATTCCGATAGAGCATGCCATTTTAAGCAACATTCTAATTTACTCCTATTATCAATTTTTCTTCGTTCTCTTGGTATCTTTATTTAAAATGCAGCAATGTAAACCTTAGGAGACGGCCCTTTTTTGGTTCCGAACCTGGGTTACGCTTGCTTATTTGTGGCTAAAGGCTGTGACACACTGCAAGCGATGCGGCGTGAAGCAAAGCAGCTGCTTCGCTCCGCGTTGCATCGCTTCTGAAGTTCAAATATTTAATCTATGAACGCTCTGCTACGCGTCCTGACGCAGCAGAGTGCTCAGAGATGAAAAGGCAGGACACACTGAGCGCGCACAGCTGCATCTACACGCTGCACGTCGCTCTGCTTGCAGTGTGTCACAGCCTTAAATGCATCCACCAATAAGCAAGCACTGTCCAGGGTGCTGAACTTAAAGGGACAGTCTAGTCCAAAAAAACTTTCATGATTCAGATAGAGCATGTAATTTTAAACAATTTACTTTTATCACCAATTTTTGTTTGTTCTCTTGGTATTCTTAGTTGAAAGCTTAACCTAGGAGGTTCATATGCTAATTTCTTAGACCTTGAAGGCCACCTCTTTTCAGAATGCATTTTAACAGATTTTTCACCACTAGAGGGTGTTAGTTCATGTTTTTCATATAGATAACACTGTGCTCGTGCACGTGAACTTACCTGGGAGCCATCACTGATTGGCTAAATTGCAAGTCTGTCAAAGAACTGAAATAAAGGGGCAGTCTGCAGAGGCTTAGATACAAGATAATCACAGAGGTAAAAAATATATAAATATAACTGTGTTGGTTATGCAAAACTGGGGAATGGGTAAAAAAGGGATTATCTATCTTTTAAAACAATAACAATTCTGGTGTAGACTGTCCCTTTGGGCTGGCTCCTAAGCTTTACATTCCTGCTTTTTAAATAAATGATAGCAAGAGAACGAAGAAAAAATAATATTAGGAGTAAATTAGAAAGTTGCTTAAAATTGCTGCTCTATTTGAATCATTAACAAAAAAAAATTGTGTTTAGTATCCCTTTAAGTTAGCCCAACATTATGAACTGTCCATTTACTATACTGAAGATAAAGCTGAGATTAAAGGACGCTGATTTGGTGACTTTGTTCTTATACAACCTTATGAAATGCATCATGTAACAATTCTGCAGCAAACTGGTTAAAATATTGTCTCTACCCTCCCACCCACGCATCAGAACCTAAGAGAAAACCTGCTGATACAGCACACTGGAACCGTAGGAAAGTTCTCATTACAGAGAAAAAAGACATTCGAAATTGTTGGTCTTACTACAGCGTCCTGCTGTCAAATAGTTGTATTAATAATAGAAACGAAAGGGAATAAAACATCATGTGCAAAATGTTATGGTTACATTGAAACCTACTGGCGGTAAATTGTAATGCAGATATCCTTAATAATATGGAAGATTTTTGAACTAAATATAAAACGCTAAGCCGCTGCAAATTATAGAAAAAGGAAAGGTTAAGAAACTTTATATAAAGAAGAAATTAAACAGTGAGTCGCAAACCTTTATAAATGGCAGCGGTTAGTCAATTAGGCATTTTCACAATTGTTAGAGGGATATTGAAATCAAACAAACTCCTATGACTCAGAATGCGCAATTTACACAATTTAAAAAAAAATACATTCCAATTTACTTGAGTTGTCAAATTTACCTCTCTCTCTCTTGGGAGCTGATTATCTTAAACTCACCGGCATGAGAGAAATCTCGGAAATAGGGGATTTTGCCTTTTCAAATGAGGGATCAATGCTGCTTTAGGTAGCAGATGATTGTCATGGAAACTGTCAACTAGATTACGAGTTTTGCGTTAGGAGGGATGCGGTGCTAACAATCAGTTTTCCCTCACCACTCACTTACAGATAGCGCTGGTATTACGGGATTTTACAAACCCGGCGTTAACCGCAAAAAAGTAAGCGAAGAGCAAAATTTTGCTCCACATCTCACCTCGATACCAGTGCTGCTTACATTAGCGGTGAGCTGGCTGAACGTGCTCGTGCACGATTTCCCCATAGGAATCAATGGGGGAGAGCCGGGTGGAAAAAAAACTAACACCTGCAAAAAAGCAGCGTTCAGCTCCTAACGCAGCCCCATTGATTCCTATGGGGAAATACTTTTTATGTCTACACCTAACACCCTAACATGAACCCCGAGTCTAAACACCCATAATCTTACACTTATTAACCCCTAATCTGCCGCCCCCGCTATCACTGACACCTACATTATATTATTACCCCTAATCTGCCGCTCCGGACATCGCCGCCACCTACATTATAGTTATGAACCCCTAATCTACTGCCCCCAACATCGCCGACACCTACATTATATTTATTAACCCCTAATCTGCCGTCCCCAATGTCGCCGCAACCTAACTACATTTATTAACCCCTAATCTGCCGCCCACAACGTCGCCGCCACTATAATAAAGTTATTAACCGCTAAACCTAAGTCTAACCCTAACCCCCCTAACTGAAATATAATTTTAATAAATCTAAATAAAATTGCTACAATTACCTAAATTATTCCTATTTAAAACTAAATACTTACCTATAAAATAAACCCTAAGATAGCTAGAATATAACTAATAGTTACATTGTAGCTATCTTAGGGTTTATTTTTCTTTTACAGGCAACTTTGTATTTATTTTAACTAGGTACAATAGTTATTAAATAGTTATTAACTATTTAATAACTACCTAGTTAAAATAAAGACAAATTTACCTGTAAAAAAAAACCTAACCTATGTTACAATTACACCTAACACTACACTATAATTAAATAAATTACCTAAACTAAATACAATTAATTACAATTTAAAAAATTATCTAAAGTACGGGAAACCCCCCCCACTAAATTACATAAAATAATTACAAGATTTTTAAACTAATTACACCCACTCTAATCTCCCTAACAAAACATAAAAGCCCCCCAAAATAAAAAAAAGGCCTACCCTACACTAAATTACAAATAGCCCTTAAAAGGGCCTTTTGCGGGACATTGCCCCAAAGTAATCAGCTCTTTTACCTGTAAAAAAAAATTACAAACCCCCCCAACATTAAAACCCACCACCCACACAACCAACCCTACTCTAAAACCCACCCAATCCCCCCTTAAAAAAACCTAACACTAACCCCTTGAAGATCACCCTACCATGAGATGTCTTCACCCAACCGGGCAGAAGTGGTCCTCCAGACGGGCAGAAGTCTTCATCCAGACGGCATCTTCTATCTTCATCCATCCGGCGCGGAGCGGGTCCATCTTCAAGATATCCGACACGGAGCATCCTCTTCAAACGATGGCCGACTGAAGAATGAAGGTTCCTTTAAATGGTGTCATCCAAGATGGCGTCCCTTCAATTCCGATTGCCTGATAGAATTCTATCAGCCAATCGGAATTAAGGTAGAAAAAATCCTATTGGCTGATGCAATCAGCCAATAGGATTGAGCTTGCATTCATTGGCTGATTGGAACAGCCAATAAAATGGCAGCTTAATCCTATTGGCTGATTGGATCAGCCAATAGGATTTTTTCTACCTTAATTCCGATTGGTTGATAGAATTCTATCAGCCAATTGGAATTGAAGGGACGCCATCTTGGATGACATCATTTAAAGGAACCTTCATTCTTCAGTCGGCCATCGTTTGAAGAGGATGCTCCGCGTTGGATGTCTTGAAGATGGACCCGCTCCGCGCAGGATGGATGAAGATAGAAGATGCCGTCTGGATGAAGACTTCTGCCCGTCTGGAGGACCTCTTAATCCCGGCTTGGATGAAGACTTCTGCCCGTCTGGAGGATCACTTCTGCCCGGTTGGGTGAAGACGTCTCACGGTAGGGTGATCTTCAAGGGGTTAGTGTTAGTTTTGTTTAAGGGGGGATTGGGTGGGTTTTAGAGTAGGGTTGGTTGTGTGGGTGATGGGTTTTAATGTTGGGGGGTTGTAATTTTTTTTTACAGGTAAAATAGCTGATTACTTTGGGGCAATGCCCCACAAAAGGCATTTAAGGGCTATTTGTAATTTAGTGTAGGGTAGGGCTTTTTTTATTTTGGGGGCTTTTTTATTTTGTTAGGGGGATTAGAGTAGGTGTAATTAGTTTAAAAATCTTGTAATTATTTTATTATTTTCTGTAATTTAGTGTTTTGTTTTTTTCGTACTTTAGATAAATGTTTTAAATTGTAATTAATTGTATTTAGTTTAGGGAATTTATTTAATTATAGTGTAGTGTTAGGTGTAATTGTAACATAGGTTAGGTTTTATTTTACAGGTAAATTTGTCTTTATTTTAACTAGGTAGTTATTAAATAGTTAATAACTATTTAATAACTATTGTACCTAGTTAAAATAAATACAAAGTTGCCTGTAAAAGAAAAATAAACCCTAAGATAGCTACAATGTAACTATTAGTTATATTGTAGCTAGCTTAGGGTTTATTTTATCGGTAAGTATTTAGTTTTAAATAGGAATAATTTTGTGAATTGTAGTAATTTTATTTTGATTTATTTAAATTATATTTAAGTTAGGGGGTGTTAGGGTTAGACTTAGGTTTAGCGGTTAATAACTTTATTATAGTGTCGGCGATGTTGTGGGCGGCAGATTAGGGGTTAATAAATGTAGGTAGGTGTCGGCGATGTTAGGGCCGGCAGATTAGGGGTTAATAATATTTAACTAATGTTTGCGATGCGGGAGTTCGGCGGTTTAGGGGTTAATATACTTATTATAGTGGCGGCGATGTCCGGTTCGGCAGATTAGGGGTTAAAATATTTATTTTATTGTTTGAGATGTTGGGGGGGCCTCAGTTTAGGGGTTAATAGGTAGTTTATGGGTGTTAATGTACTTTTTAGCACTTTAGTTAAGAGTGTTATGCTACGGCGTTGTAGTGTAAAATTCTTAACTACTGACTTTAAAATGCGGTACCAGTCTTGACAGGAGAGGGTCTACTGCTCACTTTTGGTCAGACTCGTAATACCGGCGCTATGCAAGTCCCATTGAAAATATAGCATACGCAATTGACATAAGTGGATTTGCGGTATTTCCGAGTCTGGCCAAAAAAGTTAGCGGTACACCCGTCATATCAAGACTCGTAATACCAGCGGGCGTTAAAAAGCAGCGTTGGGACCTCTCAACGCTGCTTTTTAACCCTAACGCAAGACTCGTAATCTAGCAGTGTGCCTTTTACAGCACTTTGGGCTGTAAAGGGATATTGAACACTAAATAAATGCTAGATAGAATGATGTATTCAAAGAAAAGATTAGTATGAGAATAACTTGTAGATGTATTTTTTTTTTAAAGTTTCATTAGCTGTTTAAATATTGACAAAATAAGTGTAAAGTTTTAGTGTCTATAGAACAAAGTGTTTAATGTCTCTTTAAAATGGACCCTAACACTCGGAAATAAGCACTGCAATATAGAATGAGCCTTCTTTTGAAAGAGGAGGATGGCTCTATCAAAAAAAGGGGTCACATGCCCAGGTGGCTACCTTCTGTTCAACTGACAGATCAATAGGCATATGGAACAACATCGGAACTCCAAACTGTCCCTATATATTGTACCTCAGATCAAACCCTGACTCAGCAGTGTCACTGCCAGACACACATCTATATTGTACTTCAGATCAGACCCTGACCCAGCAGTGTCACAGCCAGACACACACCCATATTGTACCTCAGATCAGACCCTGAGCCAGCAGTGTCACTGCCAGACACACAAACATATTGTGCTTCAGATCAGACCCTGAGCCAGCAGTGTCACTGCCAGACACACACCCATATTGTACCTCAGATCAAACCCTGAGCCAGCAGTGTCACTGCCAGACACACACCCATTTTGTACCTCAGATAAGACCCTGAGCCAGCAGTGTCATGGGCAGACACACAAACATATTGTGCCTCAGATCTGACCCTGAGCCAGCAGTGTCACTGCCAGACACACACCTATATTGTACCTCAGATCAGACCCTGAGCCAGCGGTGTCACTGCCAGACACACACCCATATTGTACCTCAGATCAGACCCTGAGCCAGTAGTGTCACTGCCAGACATACACCCATATTGTACCTCAGATCAGACCCTGAGCCAGCAGTGTTACTGCCAGACACACACCCATATTGTACCTCAGATCAGACCCTGAGCCAGCAGTGTCACTGCCAGACACACACCCATATTGTACCTCAGATCAGACCCTGAGCCAGTAGTGTCACTGCCAGACATACACCCATATTGTACCTCAGATCAGACCCTGAGCCAGCGGTCTCACTGCCAGGCACACACCCATATTGTACCTCAGATCAGACCCTGAGCCAGTGGTCTCACTGCCAGACACACACCCATATTGTACCTCAGATCAGACCCTGAGCCAGCAGTGTCACTGCCAGACACACACACACATATTGTGCTTCATATCTGACCCTAAGCCAGCAGTGTCACTGCCAGACACACACCATTATTGTACCTCAGATCAGACCCTGAGCCAGCAGTGTCATTGCCAGACACACACCCATATTGTACCTCAGATCAGACCCTGAGCCAGTAGTGTCACTGCCAGACATACACCCATATTGTACCTCAGATCAGACCCTGAGCCAGCGGTCTCACTGCCAGACACACACCCATATTGTACCTCAGATCAGACCCTGAGCCAGTGATCTCACTGCCAGACACACACCTATATTGTACCTCAGATCAGACCCTGAGCCAGTAGTGTCACTACCAGACACACACCTATATTGTACCTCAGATCAGACCCTGAGCCAGAAGTGTCACTGCCAGACACACACCCATATTGTACCTCAGATCTGACCCTAAGCCAGTAGTGTCACTGCCAGACACACACCTATATTGTACTTCAGATCAGATCCTGAGCCAGCAGTGTCACTGCCAGACACACACCCATATTGTACCTCAGATCTGACCCTGAGCCAGCAGTGTCACTGCCAGACACACACCCATATTGTACCTCAGATCAGACCCTGAGCCAGCAGTGCCACTGCCAGACACACATCCATATTGTACCTCAGATCAGACCCTGAGCCAGCAGTGTCACGGCCAGACACAGACCTATATTGTACCTCATATCAGACCCTGAGCCAGTAGTGTCACTGCCAGACACACACCCATATTGTACTTCAGATCTCACCCTGAGCCAGCAGTGTCACTGCCAGACACACACCTATATTGTACCTCAGATCAGACCCTGAGCCAGCAGTGTCACTGCCTGACACACACCTTTATTGTACCTCAGATCAGACCCTGAGCCAGCAGTGTCACGGCCAGACACAGACCTATATTGTACCTCATATCAGACCCTGAGCCAGTAGTGTCACTGCCAGACACACACCCATATTGTACTTCAGATCTCACCCTGAGCCAGTAGTGTCACTGCCAGACATACACCCATATTGTACCTCAGAACAGACCCTGAGCCAGCGGTCTCACTGCCAGACACACACCCATATTGTACCTCAGATCAGACCCTGAGCCAGTGATCTCACTGCCAGACACACACCTATATTGTACCTCAGATCAGACCCTGAGCCAGTAGTGTCACTACCAGACACACACCTATATTGTACCTCAGATCAGACCCTGAGCCAGAAGTGTCACTGCCAGACACACACCCATATTGTACCTCAGATCTGACCCTGAGCCAGTAGTGTCACTGCCAGACACACACCTATATTGTACTTCAGATCAGATCCTGAGCCAGCAGTGTCACTGCCAGACACACACCCATATTGTACCTCAGATCTGACCCTGAGCCAGCAGTGTCACTGCCAGACACACACCCATATTGTACCTCAGATCAGACCCTGAGCCAGCAGTGCCACTGCCAGACACACATCCATATTGTACCTCAGATCAGACCCTGAGCCAGCAGTGTCACGGCCAGACACAGACCTATATTGTACCTCATATCAGACCCTGAGCCAGTAGTGTCACTGCCAGACACACACCCATATTGTACTTCAGATCTCACCCTGAGCCAGCAGTGTCACTGCCAGACACACACCTATATTGTACCTCAGATCAGACCCTGAGCCAGCAGTGTCACTGCCTGACACACACCTTTATTGTACCTCAGATCAGACCCTGGGCCAGTATTACCACTGGCAGACACTTAGCCAAATTGTACCTCAGATCAAGCCATGGTCTGGCCACTCCTCTGTCAGCCTCATAACCAAATTAAACCTCACATCAGTCCTTAAACTCTGCAGCTTGTCAGCCTCCAACTCAAACCTGATTTTAGATAATATCCTCATACCCCCTTATACCAAAATCCAATCTAAGATTGGATTCTGGTTATTTAACCAAGCTAGACCTTAGACCCCTGACCTTGCAGACCATCTTTCAGTCCTTTACCTAAAAAAGACCTCAGATTAAACCCAGACACTGGAGCCCCTCTGTCAGCCCTATACCTAAACTAGATTGCAGATTAGACCCCTGGCTTTGCAGACCCTTTGTCAGCCCTATACCTAAACTAGACTGCAGATAAGACACTGACATTGGAGCCCATCTGTCAGCCCAATACCTAAACTAGACTGCAGATTAGACCCCTGACCTTGAAGCCCCTTTGTCAGACCTATACCTTAACTAGCCTGAAGGATTAGACCCCTGACCTTGCAGCCCTTTTGTCAGCCCCATACCTAAACAAGAACTCAGATTACAAGGGGATCTACAAAAATTAGAAGTATGGGCAGGTAAATGGAAAATGAGATTTAATACTGGAAAATGCAAGGTTCTACATTTTGGAAGTAAAAATAAGCAGGCAATCTTTTATTTAGATGGGACAAGACTTAACCAAATAGAAGAGGAAAGGGATTTGGAAGTAGTAATAACAAGCTAAAGATAGGCGCATAATGCACGGCAGCAGCTTCTAAGGATAATAAGATTCTAGCATGTATTTAAAGAGAAATTGATGCAAGGGAAGGAATAATAATTCTGTCACTATATAAATCCCTGGTAAAACCTCACCTTGAGTATGGAGTGCAGTTCTGGGGATCGATCTCAAAAAAAGACATTGCAGACTTAGAAAAGGTTCAACAAAGGGACACTTCGTTTGCACAAGTATAAAGGTCAGGACCTTATAGTCGCAGGTGACTTCAACCTAATAGGGGATCCGCTATTAGACAGGCAGAATAAAAAATTACAGTTTAAACGTGATAGAAAAGTACGTATCTTGCAGAAATTCCGATTACAACTAGGACTGACCGACATTTGGCGGGTACAAAATCCAGATGTAAGAGCATATACCTGTATATCAAAAGGACATCAGGCACTGTCCAGAATTGATCTATTTTTGATTTCAGATTCTCTGATTGGATTAGAGTGGAGAGCTGAGATTGGAGAGATAGCAGTCTCAGATCATGCTATCATTACATTAGCAATAAATGCGTTAAATAAGCGATCTGCGTCTAATCAGTCTCTCTTTTTCCCCAAACATTTGATGAATAACATAGATTTTCAAAACTGGTTAAGTAATCAATGGAGAGAATATGTGAATTACAATAAAGCATATATAAATAAACCAGAGATATTTTGGGAGGCTGCCAAAGTAGTTTTGAATGGAAAAATTAAGGCCTATATGTGTCAGTGTAAGAGGAAATTTAGGGCCCGCGAAACCCAGTTGGCTAATCAAGTTAAGAATTCCTACATAACATATTTAGGGAACTGTACAAATCTTAACTGGAATAAATACATAAATGCGAAAGAAGCTAGAGATGTATTTTTAAAACAAAACTCTATCCAAGAAATACAAAGACAAAAGGCACTATATGGGGGGTTTGGAGGCAGATCGGCCAAATTCCTAGCCAGAATAATGAAAAGAGTGAATAAGAATATTATAACAGCAATTAAGAAAGACACTACGAGAGTAACAAGCAATACAGATATCAGTAAAATTTTCTTGGATTATTTTAAAGATCTATATAAATCAGAAAAATGTAATATAGACAAAAGGAAATTGTTTTGGGAAAAGATTAAGATTCCTAAGCTCTCGGCAGAAACACTAGCGGAGATTAATGCCCCTATATCAGAGGCTGAAATACGAATGGCAATTAAAAGTGCTAAGACTAATAAGGCAGCTGGACCTGACTGTCTACCGACTGAATTTTACAGGATCCTGCAAGAGCATATTGTATCAGTTCTCCAGAAATTATTCAATTTCTATTTCATTGAAAATAATAAGTGTTCCCCATATTTTTTACGGCCGCTAATATTACCTTAATTGCTAAGAAAAACAGAGATCCAGAACTAACAGCCTCATATAGACCTATATCAATCCTAAATACGGACTACAAGTTATTAATGAATATCTTGGCAAACAGATTAAAACCGCATCTTGGCTCAGTAATTCATGAAAACCAATCAGGCTTTATGCCTGAGAGGAATCCCGCCAAAAATATGCGTAAAGTTTTGACATTATTGGATTTTTGCCATAATAAACTTAAAAAAGATAGACATGGGAGCACTGCAGATCTAGCCCTATTATCGGTTGATGCGGAAAAGGCATTTGATCGTATTTCTTGGGAACACTTGTTTTTTTCACTAGAGCAATTCGGGGTTACCGGAAACTTCAACCAATTTATCCAATTAATTTATTCAGACCCGAGATCAGCTTTAATTATTAATGGGGAGATTACAGAGCGTTTCCTTCTACAAAGGGGTACCCGACAAGGTTGCCCGCTTTCGCCCCTATTATTTAATATCTCTTTAGAACCTGTGGCGATTTTACTTCGTCAGCAATTAGATGGCATCAATATCGCGGGACAAAAATTTGTATTACTGTTGTATGCGGATGATCTGCTTCTATTTATGAGTAACATCAAGGATAACTTACCCAAATTTCTTGAAACGATTAGTATTTTTGGGAAAATATCGGGGTATAAGATTAATCTGACAAAGTCTGAATTGATGTGGTTGGACAAAAAAAAAAGACCATGATATCATACATCCTTTTGTTGAAGCACGAACAATATCATATCTAGGTATTATGTTAAGCCCAAATCCGGAAGAATGGTACAATATGAACTTTCATAAATGTTTTACTGCCTGTAAACGGAAATTGGAGGATTGGATCAATCTTCCAATCTCTCTAACTGCAAGGGTTATGCTAATAAAAACAACACTATTTCCCAAATTATTTTATTACATACAAAATATCCCAATCCCGCTACATAAAACTGACTTAAAAGAATACAATAAGGCCTGCTTAAAATTTCTCTGGAAAGGCACTAAACCGCGTATAGCGATAGCGCGGCTTATGAATAATAAAACAGCGGCAGGGTTGGCACTTCCGAATATGCAACTATATAGTCTAGCTGCTCGCAGTAAGGTCGCGATAGACTGGTTACTAGAGCGAGAACAAGTCACCTCAATAGCCTGGGAATCCGCGCTGGTCGCCCCATTTCGATTAAATGCGTTGTTACACTGTACAATTACAGAGCTCCCTTCAGACCCCTTTCAACTTATAACTTTCAAGAATATTATTATAGCTTGGCAGGAAATATGTAATGAAACCGGATGCTCTCCACATGTCTCCAAATTTCTCCCTATTACTGGGAATCCAAACTTTCTGCCAGGACTAGGAGATGGACCATTTGCACAGTGGTTTATGAAAGGCCTGACCTACATTATGCAATTGTTAGATGTGAACTTAAACCCATTAACTTTTGGAGATCTATGTAACCAATTCGGACTTACAAAGCGTGATTTTTATGCATTTTTGCAGGTAAGGAACTATATAGGGGAACTAAAACAAAGATATGGTTTAGATTGGTCGCTCCAAGAGGTACAAATCACGATTAATACTTACTTAATGGGATATTATTCTATCTCGCCGCTCTACTCTCTGCTCAATCAGAGGCCCTCCCTAGAACAATTAGACTATATAGTAACTAAATGGTGCTCTGCGTTCCCACATATTGATAGACAGGTAATATTAGATACTTTTAAGTTAACAGAAAAGAGTTGGGTTTTGACAGCATGGAGAGAATCTCAAATGAAAATAGCTCTAATGACATATTTGACTCCTGCAAAACTAGCGAGATGGTATGGGGCTAGTATTGTCTGTCCTAAATGTAGTGCTACCGCGGCAGACATCAAACACTGTTTTTGGACCTGTCCAATAATTGGGCAGTTTTGGGCCAAGATAGTGTATTGGATGAATGCCATTCTTAAACTTGATTTTGTTGTTCAGCCCTTGGAGATTTTTTTTCTAGCTAAATTTCAAGGAGTAGTTCGAAATTTGAAACTGATTAATATAAATATTTTTCTGAGTAGAAATTTGATACTGAGAAAATGGAAGGCAAAAAAGGCTCCTACCTTGAGAGAACTTAAACAGGCTTTGTTAGCTCACTGCCTGTCTGAACAATACAATCTCCAAGGAAGGTCGGATGAACAAGTAGAATTGTTCTTCAAGCATTGGAATGTGTTTATATTATCCCTACCAGCCGGGTCCCAAAATATTATAGTCAAACCATTTGCTAAATCAGTTTTTTTTCAGTTGCAAGTGTTGGCGGGCAACTTTCCCAGTGCCTGGCTCACAAATAATAATGAAGAGATATAATGGGTAAGATGGGGGTGGAGGAAAAGTATATATACTTATATGTTATATGTTGTTTCTCTCTTTTTTTTTTTTTTTTTTCTCTTTCTCTCTCTCTTCTTTTCTCCTCTTTTTTTTTCTTTTTTTTTTCTTTAGTGTTTAATTCTATGTGTATGGCATAATGATTGGATGATATATATAGTATCAGTGTATCATATCTCAGGAAAGCATTTTAATTTCGAAATTCAGATGATATGTGTAGTCTGTAGGGAGGATATGATAGGAGCACCTTACATGGAATCAGTATAAGGATATCAAATTTCTGTTTGTTTCCTTTTTTTTCTCTTGTTGCTCTTCTTCTCTTGTTTAAAAAACAATAAGATATGGTAGTAACCATGATGTATGTTAGGATGCATTATTTATGTTTAAGTTGACTTATAATTATTATGAAATATTAATGAATGTGTGCCAGGTCAGACATACAGGCACTTGCTTATTGTATGAGACAACTTTTAAGGTAAACTTGTAATATTTGAGTTATCTTCTTATATGTACAATATGATGTGATATGATCTGATATGATACTTTTCTGTTTGGAAAATCAATAAAAAAAAATATATTTAAAAAAAAAACAAAGGGCCACAAAGCTAATAAGGGGAATGGAGAATTTAAGCTATGATGAGAGTTTAGCCAAACTGGGTCTGTTTTCTCTAGAAAAAAGGCGCTTGAGAGGTGACATGATTACATTATATAAATATATTCATGGCCCATATACAGAGATGGCAGAAGCTCTGTTTATTCCAAGAAAATTGTTTGTGTAGAACTCATTACCTAAGGAGGTAGTAAATGCCAATACCTTAGATACATTTAAAAATGGGTTAGATACATTTCTGGCTAGAAACAGAATTCAGGGATATGATTGCTTGTGTTTAAATAGGATCAATTTAAGATCAACTGGAGCTTTTTCTAAGTAAGATTTGTATAGGTTGAACTCAATGGACTTTTCAACCTCATCTACAATGTTACTATGTTACTATGGTTAAATCCCGACTCTGAAGCCCCTTTGTCAGCCCAATACCTAAACTAGACCCCAGATTAGACTCCTGACCTTGCAGCCCCTCTTTCAGCCCTATACCTAAACTAGACTGCAGATTAGGCCCCTGACCAGGGCTGTACTGGGAACTCAAATCTGCCTTGGGGAACTGGCCCTGCCCCCGGCCTCAGCACCCCCCCCCCCAGCCTCAATCCTCCCCGTGGCCCAGCCCTCCTTACCTTGCTTGCTAAGTTCTCTGTTCTAAATGGCCACTAAACTACCCCCACAGGCCCGCACTCCCATGGCAGTAGCAGAGCAGCCTTCTAAGGGGCCACTTATCTGCCCCTCCCAGGCCCCCAGATCCACGACAGGAGCAGAGCGGCTATGAATAGATGCACTATCTATGCACACAAGGCTCACTCCGTGACCTTCCTGAAGACTCCTTCTTGACCTCTGCCCAACGGATGTGACTCTGCGGTGCTGGCGTCAGTCCACCGTTCCACCTGGAAAACTCTCGGTATCCCAGTGGGCCAATCTGGCACTGCCCCTGACCTTTCAGCCCATCTGTTAGCACTATACCTAAACTAGATCAGAGATTAGTGTGGTTTTAAATCTAATGTATTTTTAATTAATCTAACTAAATATATTTTTATGGTAAAACTACTAAACAATCACAAATAAGTGATTACAACTAAGTGAAATAAACACTGAAAGTTTCTCCATTATTGCAAAGAGTGTATTAGGAACCAAAATACATATATATGTTGGGATAAAATGGATATCTACAGGTTTATATACACATATATTTACAACAAAACAGTCCAATTTCTAAAGGACAACTCTAGCTATCATAACCAACACCAGTAACTAAATATATCAATCACAGAGAATTTATCCCAAAAAAAGAAGGTCGAAAACATAGCCAATTCTCTGTGTGGTTTGTCTCTCTGTCCAAGGTCAGACATCTTGCAGCAGTCACTAGTATACCCATGTATGCCCAATTCTCTAGGGTGTGGCCTATTATATGCCATTCAAAGGCTATATGAGAGTATCCTTTGACTAGGCCAAATGCCTTTTCTAGGCTACAAAGGTGTGGGGGTGAAGGGATTTCTTACATGAAATAGGCCTGGTGTTTTAAACAGTTTGCTTTAAAAAGTTTATATTCCAGGGATAAAATCTCTTACTTATGTCACCACAATTAGACCCCTGATCTTGCAGATACTTTGTCCTCCCTATACCTAAACAAGACCTCAGAATAAGATCCTGACCGACCCTGGAGCTAGAGTTTCCACCTTGGCCATGTTTTCCTGGACACTTATGAGTTGCACATGCTGCAGGGGGGGCCGGGCAAGCGGGTTACATGAATAGTGCTGTCCAGGGGTACAATTTATGTTCCAATCTACACACCCTGCAGCATGTGTAACTCATAAGTGACCAGGAAAACATGGCCAAGGTGGCAACCCTACCTGGAGCCCCTATACCTAAATTAGACTGCAGATAAGACCCCAGAAGGAGATAACCACACGGCCTCACTTTGGCCCCATTATGCTCACCCTGTTCTATTTTATTTTTTATAGTAGATTTCCTTATTATTATTATTATTATTAATAAAAATTCAAAATAGAAAACAAAATAATCTGATCATAAAAGAGCAGACAGAGGGAATGAAGGGGAAGAGATGGTTGAGGTTTGTGTAATTAAAGAAACAGTCTGTTTCATTGTTGTAATAAAGCACTAAGCTCTGTCTTATACTAAGTAGAAATAATTACAATATCTATTATTCATCTATTGAAATGTCCTTTACTTCCTGTCACAGCCTTATAAGAAAGAGGTGGCCTCTGCAGGAAGGTTTATCTAAGCCTGATCTCATAAAACTACTAGGCTGGTTACTATTAAAGTGATGGTAAATCATAGCGTTTAACAGACGCTAGGATTTACCATAACTAAAAATCAAGTTGAGTTTAAGTAATCAGTTATTTAAAAAAAAGGATGCTGAACTCACCCTGACTGTGCCCATGCATGTCGCTAAACACAACGGCTCCGGCTGCCCACAGCACAGCGCAGCTGTCTCCTTCAATGAGGTGACGCTTGCACCTCTAAACCAATAGCCGTGTATGTCAGCTGACAGTGTTCTGTTTATTGGTTCAGAGGTGCAAACATCACCTCATTGGTTGAAGAGGGCTGTCAGGATAAGTTTAGCACCCTTTTTTTAATAACTGATCACTTAGGGGGAGATTTTAATAAGCAACGAACGCTGCTTTCTCCGCCCGAAGTTTCCAGCTCGCCAGAAACTTAAGTTAATAAGACCGCTGCTCCTTAACTTGTCCTTCACCTTCTAGGTGGCGAACTGCAATCATCCCGATCTGATACGATCGGGATGATTAACACCCCCTGCTAGCGGCCCATTGAATGTGCAGGAGGTGGCATTGCGCAAGCATTTAACTAGAAATGCTTGTGCAATGTTAAATGCCGACAGTTACAGCGAATCATGTCTGCCCGGCAAATGATAAAGTTACCCCTGAAACTCAACTTTATTTTTAGTGATGGTAAATCCTAGTGTTTGTTAAATGCTCAGATTTACCATCACTTTAAGTGAATAGACTAGATAATTGGGAGTCAGACTTGCTCATGCCTAGATCCGTCAGAATATAACCTAAATTTCAAAGATGTCAGCTCCCACATCACACTGGGAAAGGGCTACAATGAGAATTTCTAAGTGCTCACAATGCAAGAAAACAAGTAAGTTGTTTGCTGTTTTTTTATACAATCAGTTTCTTTTTAGGTTTACTTTGATTTAACATATTTGTTTTTGCTGAAGGAGCACTTTTTCATATCCCTTTAATTTTGTTGAAATGTCCAATAGAATGACCATAAGCTGGCGATATTGTTTTGCTTTGCCTTCATGCATCTCAAAACGGCTGTCCAAAAGTGTTTTTTCTTCCTGAATCTTACCCCATAAAGGGTATTGCTGTGAAGCAAAAACTGCAATATTGAATATCAAATTTGCATATCTTACCTAGAGTTCCCTGGAGCATTGGTGACAGTGTATCTGAGTATTTCTGGGGTAAAGCAAGCGGGGATACTTGCCTAGAGTTGTTTATTTTCTATTCATAATTCTATATCTCTTATTTTCATGCTTCTATATTCACATGGCAGAGAGATACAAAATGTGTTTCATATTTCAAGACATTTGTAAAGTAAACCAATTTTTAAAGGGACAGTAACACCTTAAAGAGACATTAAACCCAATTTTTTTCTTTCATGATTTAGAAAGAGCATGCCATTTTAAACAACTTTCTAATTTACTTATATTACCTAATGTGCTTCATTCTCTTGATAGCCTTTGCTGAAAAGCATATCTAGATAGACTCAAAAGCTGCTGATTGGTGGCTGCACATAGATGCCTCGTGTGATTGGCTCACCCATGTGCATTGCTCTTTCGTAAACAAAGGATATCTAAAGAATGAAGCAAATTAGATAATAGAAGTAAATTGGAATGTTGTTTAAAATTGTATTGTCCATCTGAATAATGAAAGAAAAATGTTGGGTTTAATGTCCCTTTAAGTTTGCAATATAAAATGTTTAATTGTGCACAGTACAAAAGCTTTGCAATATACTTTAATTATTTATTTTTCCCTGTAATTAAAGCAGGGAAATTGTAAATTTAATTTTTTACTTTTAAATACCCAAAGTGGTTTCACAAACCTAACCTGCCACATACTGTATATGTCCCTAAATGGCTTCAACAGAGATGATAAGATAAGAACTGCAAAACAAAGCAGGTTTTGCTAACATAATGACTGTGGCTAGCTGTGTTTTCTCTAACAAGTCTGTATTGGCTCCTACAAATAAGGCAAATGGGGGGGGGGGGAGTTTGGCTATTGAAATTAAAATAATTACAAGGTTGAAATGTGACATTTGAATGTTTATTAACAATAACTTATACAGAATTCAATTTTAATGTTGATTGTATTTATTTATTTATTTGCTTAAAGGGACATAATACTCATATGCTAAATCACTTGAAAGTGATACAGCATAACTGTAAAAAGCTGACAGGAAAGTATCACCTGAGCATCTCTATGTAAAAAAAGATATTTTACCTCACAATTTCATTAGCTCACCAGAGTACGTGCTGTTATACTTCAGCTGCTGCTCAGCTGCAGGTAAAAAAAAATAAAAATGAACAGCAGCCAATCAGCATCAACAGTGCTGAGGTCTTGAACTTTTTTACTGTGATCTCATGAGATTTCATAGTAAACTTCCTTAAACTGAATAGGGAAATAACATGTGTGTGTGCATGAGGCTCACTCTCTTGCAGGTCCCGGGACAGACATACTTATTTGCTGCTTAAATTATTTTACAATGGGGTGTGAATACTTAGGACATTTTGAGGTAAAATATCTTTCTTTTTTACATAGAGATGTTCAGGTGATATTTTTAGTCTGCTTTTTACAGCTATGCTGCATCACTTTCAAGTGTTTCAACATTTGGGTATCATGGCCCTTTAAAAATGAAGCATATGCCATTTTTCGAAACAATTGAATGTTCTACAAATGTTTTACATTCTTTGACACCTGCTATATATTTCAAACCAGAGCAGCAAAACATTCCTCCATCCCTAAATGCAACATACCATACAGCCTGGTTTCTCAACCTGTGGTACGTGTACCCCTGGGGGTACTTGGGGCATTGGCAAGGGGTACTCCAGGGATTGGCCTTCATTATTAGTTATTTTTCCCCTGATGTAGCTATTGTAAACATGACACATCAAAGAAAGCTGTGTTTCTACCCTCAAGCTCTTATAACAGGGAAGAGTATTTCCTTGATTAGGTTAAACCACTGCCCAATGATTCACCTTGAAATTGGTAAAACCTTAAATTCTTGCTTGTTAGTGACATAGGAGGTAGACATGTGCGTTTCGCTTTGTTCCGAATCGAAATTTCAGACAAATTCACCAAATTCGGAGATTCGAATCGATTTGAATTTCCGAATTACCCTAGCAACGAAACTAAACTAATCCGAATGCATTTTTAACCCTTTAAGGACGCAGCTTTCAGTTTGCTCAATTGTTTTATGACGGAAAAATTCCGTCATATGTCCTTAAGTGGTTAACGAATAAATCCGAATTAGTTTGTATTTATTTGTTACATTCGAATGGTCATGGACTAATCACAATTCAGTATAAAAATTAAATTTAGTGAGATTTAGTGAGACAGAACAGTGAAATAATTCCGTTTGTGTAACTTGGAACCATCTAAATCAACATAACACATACCGAACTTCCGAATTGATTAATCAAACCCGAATTCGAATCGATCCAAAGCGAAATTCTAAAAAATCCGAATCGGTCCGAAACAAATTTTTCCGCTGTGCACATGTCCAATAGGAGGGCTGGATTTGAGATTTTCTGATATGAACAGAGAAAGACTAAGTGTCACACAGACAAATGCTAGATAAATGTGCCACTGTGAAATTAGGTAAAGTGCATCATACAGATAAACTGTTTATGAAATGGTTATTAAAAATAGACAGATGGTACCATAAATATTAATTCCCTCATCATGCAGAAAATAGTTTTTCTTCTTTTTTTAATGTAAGAAGCACATTATTTGCAGATAATTATTAGTATAAATGGACTATATATCTGTGTTGTATGTGTTTATTAATATCAGTTGTAATATTGCCAAATATAAAATTCCAGAAAACAAATATCTGATTCCTACAATTTACTTCATTAATATAATGTATATGATACAAGCCTGTGAAATCAAGAGATACACATGATTTCTATTTTTGCTCATGTAAAAGATCAATAATAATTGTGCTACAGTTGGGGTACATAGAAATCAAATGTATTCCTACAGGGTTACTTGCTACAAAAAGGTTTAGAAACACTGCCATACAGGATCAGACTGGCCCTGGAGATTTTGAAGACCGGTCCCAGCGCACCCGCCCAGTCATGCCAAACCACAGCCCCCCCCGGCCCAGCCAATAACCCAGGTTGCGGCCGATTCCTTACGCCTCCCGCGGCACTTTTAACAAGCCCATCACAGCTCCTTCCTTGTGTGTGCAGTGTGGCCGGCCTTCAGGCAGCTTAGCTTCCACCCCCTCCCTGCTCATAGATCACATCACCCCCCTCTCCCTGTGGTGTCCCCAGCATAACAGTGTTGTCCCCAGACCCCATCTGGACGGCCCACTGGAAATTATCCCGGTACCATGGCAGGTCAATCCGGCTCATTATTTTAAACAAACTCAACTTTAATAGGCTGCCAACTTGAAGCAAATATACCGCTAGATTACAAGTTTTGTCGGTAAAAACTTGCGGAGCTAACGCTCCTTTTTTTCCAGCGCTCACTCACTCAACCCTGGTATTACAAGTTTTATGAATGGGTGTGTTAGCCTCAGAAAAGTGAGCGTTGAGCAAAATTTAGCTCCACTTCTACCTGTAATACCAGCGTTGCTTTCGGTAGCGGTAAGCTGGAAAAACGTGCTCGTGCACGATTTCCCCATAGGATACAATGGGGCTGAGCTGGCTGAAAAAAAACTAACACCTGCAAAAAAGCAGCGTTCAGCTCTTAACGCAGCCCCATTGTTTCCTATGGGGAAACACTTTCTAAGTCTACACCTAACACCCTAACATGTACCCCGAGTCTAAACACCCCTAACCTTACACTTATTAACCCCTAATCTGCCGCCCCCGACATCGCCGACACCTGCATTATACTATTAACCCCTAATCTGCCACTCCGGACACCGCCTCCACCTACATTATACCTATGAACCCCCAATCTGCTGCCCCTAACATCGCCGAAACCCATATTATATTTATTAACCCCTAATCTGCCGCCCCAACGTCGCCGCCACCTACCTACAATTATTAACCCCTAATCTGCTGCCCCCAATGTCGCTGCTACTATAATAAAGTTATTAACCCCTAAACCTAAGTCTAACCTTAACACCCCCCTAAGTTAAATATATTTTAAATAAATCTAAATAAAATTACTATAATTAAATAAATTATTCCTATTTAAAACTAAATACTTACCTATAAAATAAACCCTAATATAGCTACAATATAACTAATAGTTACATTGTAGCTATTTTAGGATTTATATTTATTTTACAGGCAACTTTGTATTTATTTTATCTAGGTACAATAGCTATTAAATAGTTAATAACTATTTAATAGCTACCTAGTTAAAATAATTACAAAATTACCTGTAAAATAAATCCTAACCTAAGTTACAAATACACCTAACATTACACTATCAATAAATTAATTAAATTAATTAACTAAAATTATCTAAACTAAAATACAATTAAATTAACTAAACTATATTACAAAAAACAAACACTAAATTACAAAAAATAAAAAAATATTACAAGAAGTTTAATCTAATTACACCTAATCTAATCCCCCTAATAAAATAAAAAAGCCCCCCAAAATAATAAAATTCCCTACCCTATACTAAATTACAAAGTAAGCAGCTCTTTTACCAGCCCTTAAAAGGGCTTTTTGCAGGGTATTGCCCCAAAGTAATCAGCTCTTTTACCTGTAAAAAAAAAGAAATACAACCACCCCCCAACATTACAACCCACCACCCACACACCCCTACTCTAAAACCCACCCGATCCCCCCTTAAAAAAACCTACCTACCTACACTTATTAACCCCTAATCTGCCGACCGGACATCGCCGCCACAATACTAAATGTATTAACCCCTAAACCGCCGCACTCCCGCCTCACAAACACTATAATACATTTTATTAACCCCTAATCTGCCATCCCTAACATCGCCGCCACCTACCTACAATTATTAACCCCTAATCTGCCGCCCCCAACGTCACCGCTACTATAATAAAGTTATTAACCCCTAAACCTAAGTCTAACCCTAACCCCCCCTAAATTAAATATAATTTAAATAAATCTAAATAAAATTACTAAAATTAAGTAAATTATTCCTATTTAAAACAAAATACTTACCTATAAAATAAACCCTAATATAGCTACAATATAACTAATAGTTACATTGTAGCTATTTTAGGATTTATATTTATTTTACAGGCAACTTTGTATTTATTTTAGCTATTAAATAGTTAATAACTATTTAATAGCTACCTAGTTAAAATAATCACATAATTACCTGTAAAATAAATCCTAACCTAAGTTACAAAATACACCTAGCACTAAATTATCAATAAATAAATTAACTACAATTATCTAAACTAAAATACAATTAAATAAACTAAACTATATTACAAATAAAACAAACACTAAATTACAAAAAATAAAAAAATATTACAAGGAGTTTAATCTAATTACACCTAATCTAATCCCCCTAATAAAATAAAAAAGCCCCCCAAAATAATAAAATTCCCTACCCTATACTAAATTACAAAGTAATCAGCTCTTTTACCAGCCCTTAAAAGGGCTTTTTGCGGGGTATTGCCCCAAAGTAATCAGCTCTTTTACCTGTAAAAAAAAGAAATACAACCACCCCCCAACATTACAACCCACCACCCACACACCCCTACTCTAAAACCCACCCGATCCCCCCTTAAAAAAACTAACACTACCCCATTGAAGATCACCCTACCTTGAGCCTTGTTCACCCAGCCGGGCACTGATGGGGCAGAAGAGGACATCCGGACCGCCAGAAGTCTTCATCCTATCCGGGCAGAAGAGGACATCCGGACCGGCAGACATCTTCATCCCGGCGGCATCTTCTATCTTCATCCTTCCGGAGAGGAGTGGATCTTCTATCCAGCCGACGTGGAGCCATCCTCTTCTTCCGATGTCCTAATGAAGAATGACAGTTCCTTTAAATTAAGTCATCCAAGATGGCGTCCCTCGAATTCCGATTGGCTGATAGGATTCTATCAGCCAATCGGAATTAAGGTAGGAAAATTCCGATTGGTTGATTTAATCAGCCAATCGTATTGAAGTTCAATCCGATTGGCTGATTGAATAAGCCAATAGAATTGACCTCTCATTCTGTTGGCTCATCCCAATCCGATTGGCTGATTAAATCAACCAATTGGAATTTTCCTACCTTAATTACAATTGGCTGATAGAATCCTATCAGCCAATCGGAATTCAAGGGACACCATCTTGGATGACGTCATTTAAAGGAACCGTCATTCTTCGTTAGGACATTGGAAGAAGAGGATGGCTCCGCGTCGGCTGGATAGAAGATGGCTCCGCTCCGGAAGGATGAAGATAGAAGATGCCGCCTGGATGAAGATGTCTGCCGGTCCGGATGTCCTCTTCTGCCCAGATTGGATGAAGACTTCTGTCGGTCTGGATGTCCTCTTCTGCCCCATCGGTGCCCGGCTGGGTGAACACGGCTCAAGGTAGGGTGATCTTCAATGGGGTAGTGTTAGGTTTTTTTTAAGGGGGGATCGAGTGTGTTTTAGAGTAGGGGTGTGTGGGTGGTGCATTGTAATGTTGGGGGGGATTGTATTTCTTTTTTTTACAGGTAAAAGAGCTGATTACTTTGGGGCAATGCCCCGCAAAAAGCCCTTTTAAGGGCTGGTAAAAGAGCTGATTACTTTGTAATTTAGTATAGGGTAGGGAATTTTATTATTTTGGGGGGCTTTTTTATTTTATTAGGGGGATTAGATTAGGTGTAATTAGATTAAATTTCTTGTAATATTTTTTTATTTTTTTATAATTTAGTGTTTGCTTTTTTTGTAATATAGTTTAGTTTATTTAATTGTATTTTAGTTTAGATAATTGTAGTTAATTTAATTAATTTATTGATAATGTAGTGCTAGGTGTATTTTGTAACTTAGGTTAGGATTTATTTTACAGGTAATTTTGTGATTATTTTAACTAGGTAGCTATTAAATAGTTATTAACTATTTAATAGCTAAAATAAATACAAAGTTGCCTGTAAAATAAATATAAATCCTAAAATAGCTACAATGTAACTATTAGTTATATTGTAGCTATATTAGGGTTTATTTTATAGGTAAGTATTTAGTTTTAAATAGGAATAATTTATTTAATTTTAGTAATTTTATTTAAATTTATTTAAATTATATTTAATTTAGGGGGGTGTTAGGGTTAGACTTAGGTTTAGGGGTTAATAACTTTATTATAGTAGCGGCGACGTTGGGGGCGGCAGATTAGGGGTTAATAATTGTAGGTAGGTGGCGGCGATGTTAGGGATGGCAGATTAGGGGTTAATAAAATGTATTATAGTGTTTGTGAGGCGGGAGTGCGGCGGTTTAGGGGTTAATACATTTATTATTGTGGCGGCGATGTCCGGTCGGCAGATTAGGGGTTAATAAGTGTAGGTAGGTGGCGGCGACATTGGGGGGGCAGATTAGGGGTTAATAAATATAATGTAGGTGTCGGCGATGTTAGGGGCAGCAGATTAGGGGTTCATATAAGGTATAATGTGGGTGGCGGCGGTGTCCGGTCGGCAGATTAGGGGTTAAAAAATTTTAGTGTTTGCAATGTGGGGGGGCCTTGGTTTAGGGGTTATTAGGTAGTTTATGGGTGTTAGTGTACTTTTTAGCACTGTAGTTAAGAGCTTTATGTTCCGGCGTTAGCCCATAATACTCTTAACTACTGACTTTTATATGCAGTAGGAGTCTTGGAGGTAGAGGCTGTACCGCACACTTCTTCAAAGACTTGTAATACCAGCGTTAGGCAAATCCCATTAAAAAGATAGGATACGCAATTGACGTAAGGGGATTTGCGGTATGGAAAAGTTGTGGAAAAAAAGTGAGCAACTGTACATCTGTACCTGCCATACTCGTAATACCAGCGGGCGTTAAAAAGCAGCGTTAGGACCCCTTAACGCTGCTTTTTAAAGCTAATGCAGAACTCGTAATCTAGGCGATACTCTTTATCCCAACAGGCTTAGATAACTTTTATCACTATTTAACAAAGGATGCCCCTAATCCCCACAATATGATGCATTTTGTGTAACTGTCACAATTCACATATATACAGTCATATTCCTAGTTGTCACTCTCTTTTACTCCTAAACAAGCCATATAAACTCAACAAAGAGTTACAAAATGTTTCCATTCAAAACACATTTACACAGAAACTGAAATTAAAATATAAAGCATCCTTGACTGTCTTAGCGCATAAATTATCACTAGACAGTATTTTTTCACAATATTAAAGGGGCAGTAAACACCTTGTAATTACAAGACATTTCTGTTGTGTTGCTATAGCATAGCATATTAACCAAGTCAATGTTTTTTTAAAACAAATTAAAATAATATTTACTGCAATTATTTTCCAATAGCCAAATTCCACCCACCATTTGCCTACTTTGGAGGAGCCAATCTGGGCTTTAGTCTGCAGACAACAAGGCTAGCCAATGTCATAAAGTTAGTATAAAATGCATTGTGTTGACATTATTATCTGCTAAGGCAAATTAGGGACAGATGTGTAGCAGGGTTAACCTTGAAAAGTGAAATAAATAAGGGTTAAAATCCCCATTCCTTCAATTTCCACCTTATTGGCATGAACTAAATAGGTGGACCAGTTACTCCAATACCCCTTTATTATATAATACCCCAATAACCACAAAAACTACAAGACACACAGAGTTTAGTAGAAAGACAATGGACGGCAACAAGCTTTAATAAATTTACTATACGTTTAGGTAAATTTAGAACTCAAGGGTAGCGGTAACTGAGCTGCCTAGATCTTTTTTTATTTATTTTTATTAAGATTCCAAAACAAAAACAATAATACAATGTCTCTCTAGATCTATAACCCTTAGCAGAGGTCAGCGGCCCTAATGGATTTATTGCAGAGCTGCCACCGAGCTTTGTCCACAAAAAATTGGAAACAGACCATTAGGGGTGTACTGTCCAGCAGACCCGCAGGGTGAGGTGCTATAGTGTGAAGCACCCAAAGCTGTATTGCTCCCCATTGGGTCTTATACTCTATGTTGACACACAGGTATCAAGGTAACATCTGTCCACTATTCCACCGTAACCCCAACTAGGTACTCAGCCACCGCAAGAAATTCCAAGTGTTAACAACACTGGTGTGGCGTAGGGGGTAATCAAGTGGCTCAATATGCAGTCAATGAGCAAGATCCCAGTCCATGAGAAAGTACATAAGACTGCTTATAGGTGCCGGGCAAAGTAAAAAGCCATATATGTTAAAACATATTGCACAGCTTCAGAAGAGGTGTCCAGACCATGTGACACAGGATAGCCATTGTCCTGCTTGCAGAAGAGCTGTCTGCTTGCAGGTGCCAAGTTACTTATAAGCAAAGTGAAGCCAAATATCTCAAAATGTAACTCACGCTTTCAGAAAAGACCAGCACACCATAGCTCCATATTTCATAAGGTAGGTCAATTGTGACTTACACTTTCATTTCAAGTTCTGAGAATTAGAAATTGCTCAATTATACCTAAATTACATGAAAAGAGACAAAATAAATAACGATAATATATTGCAAAGTTGTTTCATTATGCATAACTAAATGTTTTATATAAAAATCTCAAGGTGTTTCAATGTGTTAAATAAAAACAAATGTTGAACATATAAAAAAAACATTTTGCTGACAACTTACAAAAATAAAAAAATTAGTTTAATTTTGAGTTACATGTAATTTTAAACAACCATTTATCTTCATCAACATGAGATAAGTGAATTATCAATTTACTAATTGATGACTCAGAATGAAGCTTTTTTCCATGTCAATATAGACACAGTAATAATTCAAACATCCACTTACCCGGTTATTGATGTTGAGGTGCATTATAAATTGATAGTAATTGAAGAGTATTGTCCACTGAGTGCTCCCTGAGGCTTGAAACAAACCATTGCCAAATGCACTGTACAAATTCTTTATAGCAATTGGTCTGTCAATTATTCAATAAATGTCCGGTGATAATATAATAAAGTTCAGACTGCTTGTGTGCGGTGAAGGTGAGAGCTAAATATAATGTATTCAAAGCAAAGATTAGCCTGAGAATAATATGAAGAAAATTCTCGCACCAAGAATGACGCAATAAATATAAGCATTTTGCGACCTCGTGAGCCTAATTTGCCCGCGAAAATGAATGAAAAAACAGTCAATTTGAAGAAAAGACTATACCCCAGGTAAGAAAAAATAACTTCCTAAATATGTTTCCCAATTTTGAAACTGATAGTCTGCAAAAGGAAATATACATAAACCTGACTTATGGCAAATATAAGTACAATACATATATTTAAAACTTTATATTAATACATAAAGTGCCAAACCATAGCTGAGTGTGTCTTTAAGTAATGAAAACATACTTACCAAAAGACACCCATCCACATATAGCAGATAGCCAAACCAGTACTGAAAAAGTATCGGTAGATTTAATGGAATATGTCAGTATATCGTCGATCTGAAAAGGGTGGTAGGAGATGAATCTCTACGACCGATAACAGACAACCTTTGAAAAGATTTCCTGTGAGGAAAACCATAGAATCAAAAGGTGATACTCCCTTCACATCCCTCTGACAATCATTGTACTCTGAGAGGGCTTCAAAATGCTGAGAAGCGCATATCAACGAAGAGAATCAAGCAAAAACTTACTTCATCACCTCCATAGGAGCCAAAGTTTGTTAAACAGAATTGAACTGAATTGTGGGTGTGGTGAGGGGTGTATTTATAGGCATTTTGAGGTTTGGGAAACTTTGCCCCTCCTGGTCAGATTGTATATCCCATACGTCACTAGCTCATGGACTCTTGCCAATTACATGAAAGAAATTGTATTTTGGTGATATGGTTGTGTCTATTGGTACTAGTGACCAATAATACAGAGTGTATATTATAAGTCTAGTATCAGTATTTCTGAAAATATGTCCGTTAACGGAAATTTGCTGATGTCATCTTTCCTTTTTTGGATATAATATACGCAGGTTTAGAATATGCAGGCTTTTTTGCAAACTTGGTATTCTTTGAATATTTGTTTAACACAGTTAAATAAAATTGTGACCTGAGATATACATTTACATGATTGTGTGTATTAATCTTCATCATTTAATAGACGCAAGTTGCCAAATAATGTATAACTTACCAAGGGATAACGTGATACAAGAAAATTAATAATAATAAGATACTAAAGTATAATAATAATGTGTGGTATATACCTTTAATAATAGGGTATCAACCAAAAAAAAATACAACATAATAATAAAAATGTAAAAAATATATATAAAAAAATGGAAAAAAAATATATATGAATGGAAAACTAAAGTATAATGGTATTGTGTGGTGTATACCTTTAATAATGATAATATTTGCCCAATTGTGATTGGTTGGTTATATTTTTACTTGTGAAACTATGTGCTGATGTGAATTCTTAAAGAACATCAGTGCCTAAATTACATTATGTGTGAATCTGTGCTCAGTGTGTCATATGTCAAATGAAATGTGTGTGTTGGAATGTGCTGAAAGAGTTTATGTATGATAGAATGTGTGTGCTAAAAAATACTGAATCATCTATAGATTCAAAAAAATGATGGAATCCTAATTCTGGTGTATGTCATGTGTTGGTGTATAACCTGTTTGGTCATTTGTTGATCAAAGGGAGGCATATTATTGTGTTACAAAGATATACTAAAAAAAGCAATAACACATGTAAAAAAAAAGAACTAGGAAAGAGAAACTAAAATACGATCAATTGGAAGCTGCTATATCGAGATTAGAATTAAGACCTAAAGGATACAGAGTTTTTAACTTAAAGATCCAAAAAGTTTCACATTGTCGTAATCTTGTCAGTCTATTGTAATCAGATGATTTAGGGATGAAATCAATTGGTCGGAAACGGTATATAGATGTGTTACTATTGTGTTTAATTAAACAATGGTTGGGAATACTATGTTTGATTTTATCTTTTTTGCAATTTTTGCAATTTCGATAATGCTCTCACCATCTTGTTCTATTTTTTTCTTGAAGTATGGCCTACATATTGTAGGCCGCATAAGCATTCTATAAGGTATACTACAAAAAAGGAATCACAATTAAAAAATCCTAAAATGGGAAAACTTTCACCTGTAAGATTAGATAAAAAAAATTTGTCCTGATTTAATGTAGTTACATGCGTTACACCCATTCTTCCCACATCTGTATATTTCTTTAAGACCAAAAATTCCAGTTGTGTTGGATTTTTGACCTGATGTTTTGAAATTAACATGTTTTACTCTTTTGCTAGGAGCCAACTTATTCCGTAAAGTTGGTGCCCTCCTGTACACTATTCACGGTTTATCTTTAACAATGTTTCTGAGAATAGGATCTCTATGTACCAATACTTATTGAGTGTATTTTGTATTTTCTGATGGTTGTTGTTGTATTGTGTGATAAACATTATGTCATTCCCACTTGTATCTGATTTGGATGTCTTGGATCTGGCCTGAAGAATAGTTGTTCTGTCTAGGTTTTTGGCTTTAGTCAATGCTTGATCTAATAGATTTATAGGATATCCTTTGTCTAGGAATCTATAATATAGGACTTGACTTTGTTCCAAAAAGGTTTCCATTTTTGTACAGTTTCTTCTGATCCTCCTAAATTGCCTATAAGGTATGTTTCTGATCCAACTTTTGTGGTGGTTACTTTTGTATTCCAGAAAACTATTTCTATCTACCTCTTTAAAAAAGGTTTTGGATTCTATACAATTGTCTATTCCCCAACTTAGAACTACATCTAATTATTCAATTGAATAAATTTGTACATTAGCTGTGAAACTAATCCCCATGTTATTCTGATTTGAATGAGAAATTAATACATTTGCTGATGTTCTGTCCCCATCCCAAATAAAGATCAGGTCATCAATGTAGCGGCCATAGAAGACTAGGTTCGCCCCAAAAGTGCTTTGGTAGATTTAATTCTCTTCGAAAAAACCCATAAAGAGATTCTCAAAGCTTGGGGCGAACCTGGTCCACATGGCCGTACCCTTGACTACCCTACCATTTCCACAACTTTACACTCAGTTTATAATCAACCTAAGAGAACGAAGAATGATACACAGAGTCAACAAGAGGTAAGAGTCATAATCAGCTTTTATCTCAATCTCACACAGAAACTGGATGCATTTTTTATATATATATAAAAGTCCTAAAATTAATCTCACCATAAAAATAGGAATTTAAAATGGGATGTTATATTTAACCAAATAAATAATGCCAAAAATACAAACAAATGCCACAAACCGGATGTGAGATATCCAGCATTATTTTTTAGCAAATAATAAGAGACAAATAGAACATTTAACCCAATGTAAAAGATGTATTTTTGTTACACAAATTAAGCAAATCAACATTTAATATATATATATATATATATATATATATATATATATATATATATATATATATATATATATATATATATATACACAGTATATACTGTATATATGAAATCACAGGAATCGGTATTACAATTTTATTCAATGTGAAAACTATACTATTTTTAGTGTTTTATTTTCCCTTGCCATTTTATTCGAATGCTGTTTTATTTACACAATAAAAAGAGATTCATAAATACTCAACACAATAAAAATTATTATTCTGAAACTAGAAGTAATAAAATTCTATAAAACCAAAAAGTGTTAAATTAACATAAGAATAACAATATTAGGGACAAAGAGAATAGAAAATGCTATTCAATTAAAGCACCTTTCCAACTCTCTCTCTCTCTCTCTCTCTCTCTCTCTCTCTCTCTCTCTCTATATATATATATATATATATATATATATATATATATATATATATATATATATATATATATATATATATATATGTGTGTATACTGCACATATATATATATATATAAACATTCCAATGTCTTTAGAAAAAAGGGTTTCCTGGCATTGATGGGGCAATAATATCCTTGTGAATCCCTTTGTTATGTTTAATTTGTAAGAGGAAACAGTGTACCCCTTTAAGACGTAATGACCATCCAACCACTTTGTACAGGCGGAAACTATTTTGAAATGTCTTCAACTATAAAATAGTATAACAATTTAAAGGGACATGAAACCCAAAATGTGTCTTTCATGATTCATATAGAACAAACAATTTTAAACAACTTTCCAGTTTACTTACATGATCAAATTTGCTTCTTTTTCTTGGAATCCTTTGTTGAAGGAGCAGCAGTGCATTACTGGGAGTTAGCTGAACACACAGGGTGGTCAATGACACTGTTACACTTGAGCATACCTAGGTATGCTTTTCAACAAAGGACAACAAAAACAAAGCAAAATAGAAGTAAATTGGAAAGTTATTTAAAGGACCAGTCAACACATTAGATTTGCATAATCAACAAATGCAAGATAACAAGACAATGCAATAGCACTGAACTTCAAATGAGCAGTAGATTTTTTTATAACAAATTTCAAAGTTATATATATTTCCACTCCCCTTGTACCATGTGATAGCAATCAGCCAATCACAAATGCATATACGTATAGTCTGTGAATTCTTGCACATGCTCAGTAGGATCTGGTGACTCAAAAATTTTAAATATAAAAGACTGTGCAAATTTTTTTAATGGAAGTAAATTGGAAAGTTGTTTAAAATGACATGCTGTATCTGAATCATGAAAATGTAATTTAACCTGAGTGTTCCTTTAAATGAAAGTTTAATTTTGACTTTATTGTACCTTTAATTTATTTCTCAGTTCCTTGAAAAAACAATCCTCCTAATAAATAGTAAATGTAATGCACCGGTTTTAGGCCCTTATAGTGACGTGTACAAGAATATTGTAATTTCTCAAGACGATAACAATGTTCAATAAAAGTTCAATAAATTACATGGATTCTGATAGTTTGCTTTATATCAATAAAGATGCAATATTTAAAGAGACTAAAACACATTTTGGAATCCCCATAAAATGTTTAATAATGTGCAAAATAAAGCAACATTTTACATTGTATTTTTTATTATTTATTTAGCCTCCTTTTCCTGTAATTTAACTTGGAAATTTGGAAGAAAAAAACAACACAATTTTCAAAGGAATTGGAAGCACATTCCCCAAACTCCGCAACCGCAAGCCTAACCCTATTACATTCTACGCAGTGAGTAGCTGATCGCTGTAGTAGATCATTTTTATCTGTTCCAGTTGGTTTTGATAATTTTGTTTTGCTATGCAGTGTTTAATTGCTAATTTATAATATGGGTTTATAACAGCTACTTTTAATTTGGGTATGTCACAAAACAAATATCCAAATGAAGGCACCAACAAAATTGAAAGAAAATGAGAAAATACTGATGAGTTAGTTTTCTTTAAATTACCTTTATGGGGTTAAATACAGGAGAGTAACTACAGGGGTCTCTGGGGACCAAATACTGCTCAAGCAAAATCAGATTTCATAGCATGTTTATGGGACTGCAGTTTTTCTAATCACCACTAGAGGTTGCTAAACTTGTGGTTACTGAAAAACAACCAGGAAAAAGAAAACTCTGCACTGAAAGTAAGCACTTTGCTGTGGTATTTTTCTTAGTTCTTTAGTGTTTGTTAAGGATGTTTGTTAGACTGTGCATCAACTCCCTCTTGTGTATGTGTGTGTTTGTATGTGTGCATGTGTATATGTGTGTGTATATATGTATGAATGTGTTTGTGTGCATATAAGTGTAAGTATGTGTGCATGTGCTTGTGTATGTATGTGTTTAAAGGGATTTGAAAAGGCAAATTTTATTATAATTGCATCTTTTAGTTAAGTAAATATTACATAAATTGTTAAATAATTTGCGTTTATGTTATTCAATGCATGCGCATTGGATCAGATTGTGCACATTACCAGTAGTCAACTCAGACTCGTCACTGTTCCCTAAGCATTCTTGTGGTCACGTGACCACAGTATCTTCACAGCCAGAGCATTTTTCCTAAAATGCATGCACGACATCCTCGTAAAGAGCTGGCAAATGTCTTCACTAATGGCGGTGTGCATGCGTGAAACTAAGCAAACAACTGCGCATGTGTTTAGGGTGCGCTCCGGATATGCAAATAAGAATAAATTCAGAGGTGTGTTGAAAAGCATGTCAAACAGGCCTTATTTCAGTACTAAAGTAAGCAGTAACTATTTATAATATGTATTAATTCAGTTATGTGTATTTTAAACTTAATTCATAAAACACAATTTTATAGTCCTTTAAAGGGATACTAAACCCAATATTTTTCTTTCATGATTCAGATAGAGCATGTAATATAAAACAACTTTCTAATTTACTCCTATTATCAATTTTTCTTCGTTCTCTTGCTATCTTTATTTGGACAAGCAGGAATCTAAGCTAAGGAGCCCATTTTTGGTTCAGAACCTGGATAGCACTTGCTGATTGGCGGCTACATTTATCCACTTATCAGCTAGCGAAACCCAGGTGCTGAACCAAAAATGGGCCAGCTCTTAAACTTACATTCTTACTTTTCAAATAAAGATAGCAAGAAAAGAAAAATTGATAATAGGAGTAAATTAGAAAGTTGCTTAAAATTGCCTGCTCTGTCTGAATCATGAAATAAAAAATGAGGGTTCAGTATCCCTTTAAGTGTGTGTATATATATATATATATATATATATATATGAGTGCTGTTCAAATGGGGGGGGGGGGGGCTGTCTCAGACTTTGCCCTGGGGCCCAGTGAGTTCTAGTTAAGCTTCTGGTTAAATACTTACCTCTAGCGCACTGGAGATCCGTGCTAACCCGGACCTCTACTTCACAGAGCCCCGGCCTCGCTAATAAAGAGACTTAGCGCTGCGGCTCCCAGGGACTAAACTAAAGGAGAAGCTACAGCGGAACTTTTTCATCTGTAGCTTAGGAACATTTAAATTATTTTAACGCAAAACGAATGTAAATGTTCTCAGAATATTCAGTATTTGTTTTGTTGAAAAAGAAACAAACCGAATAGTGCAACATACGAATATATTTGCCCAGAAAGATTCGGACAAACCAAATGTTTTCGGCATTGCACAAGTCTTATAGGTATAACAGATCTAACAGGAATTGCAACTGATACCTGGATATCTGTGGCTCATTGTCTGACAGGGACAACCCCCACAGAAAAATTAGTTAAAGGGACAGTCAAAACCAGAAGTCTTGTTGTTTAAAAAGATAGATAATCCCTTTATTACAGTTTTGCATAACCAACACAGTTATATTAATACACTTTTTACCTCTGTTATTACCTTGTATCTAAGCCTCTGCAAACTGCCCCCTTATCTCAGTTCTTTTGACAGACTTGCATTTTAGCCAATCAGTGCTGACTCCTAGGTAACTTCACGTGCGTGAGCTCAATGTTATCTATATGAAACACATGAACTAATGCCCTCTAGTGGTGGAAAACTGTCAAAATGCATTCAGATTAAAAGCGGCCTTTAAGGTCTAAGAAATTAGCATATGAACCTCCTAGGTTTAGCTTTCAACTAAGAATACCAAGAGAACAAAGCAAAATTGGTGATAAAGGTAAATTGGAAAGTTGTTTAAAATTACATGCCCTATTTATTTTGGACTTGAATGTCCCTTTAATTTGTTAAGCATAAAAAGCTAAAACAATTTAGAAGCCTATGTTTTGCAGTTCAGGTTGAAATACTCTGTTTTAGATTAAACATAACAAGTATGTATCATGACCTGGTAAGATACTATAAAATATAGGGTAATGTGAAGATAAAGCACAAACTGATTTATTCAGTGTCTCTTGCCTTTAGTATTTTATGCCAAATGAATTAACAGTGTTGGATGCTGCCTGATAAATACAAACTAAAAAATTGAAGATTCTGGCCAGTTCATCGAATTCAATGTATATTAAAAAAAAACAAAAAAAACATAGGGCCATATTACAAGTTGGAGCGCTAATTAATTCTCCAGCTGGAGCGTTATTTGTGCTAGAAGTAGGCTTTTCAGGTTGATCTTGTATTACGAGTGGAAAGTAAACTGTTTTCGATTGTGCGCTAACCCGACAAGCGCAAACACCCGCGATAAACCCCTTATCTCTTGCGAGCAAACGTTTGCGCTCCACTCTGGCCCATAGTAAGCTCTTGTATAGATTTATCATTAGGAAAATAAAATGCAGATTAGTAACACTTTTACCTATTGAATGTATAACCCGCAGGTGAAGTGATGCAATTTTGCAGTTCAGACCTCTCATCTTAGGTTCGGTGTGTAACAACATAACGCTATTCGAGTCGTAGAGGTCTGTGGCTGTCCAATGTTTGGCTGAGCAGTTTGACTTTGTGAATGACACATTTATAAGGGGGGTGCAACAGATGTGATAGCTGGACATGACTCCGAAATGTGTACCGTACCGCAAAATGTGACACTTTCGAGCTCTGGCATAATTACACCGCAGTAACTTGCGCTTACGCATCAGATGCAACCTGTGTGACTTGTATCTATGCTTTATTACCAAACTTAGACAATTCAGAACTATGTCCTTGCTAAACAATATAATATACAACACATTGAGCTTTTTTTATATATATATATATATATATATATATATATATATATATATATATATATATATATATATATATATATATATACACATATATAAATATATATATATATAAATATATACACATTTTTTTTTAGACATTCTTAATTTTAAAAATAACTTCTATAAAAAAAGGGGCGTTTCACAAATATTGCTTATGTACACTTTTTGGTTTATGTTTCAATTATGGACAAACAGTTTTTATTTGTTGAAATTAGTTCATCTAAGGTATCAAGGACAATTGGATTTTAAAACAGGTGACTTGGCGCTACCTCCATTGCAGAACAGTTTTAAAAGCACAGCATTGTAAATAAGTAAAATGTGCAATTTCTTAAAAGGAAAATTGCAGTGATTCCTTGATCTATCTAAGTTTAAAATATCTGTATTATTATGTATAGCAAACAAAATATAATGTCATTTTATTATTTTCTTTGTCTGGTTGTTCTGTAATTTAAAGTTTCATTTAACCCAAGGTGACTGCAATGTACATTTTTCATTATGTGTAGTAAAAAAAAAAAAGAATTGCAATAACCTTTCATTATTTATTTGGTCCCCTTTCCCTATAATTTGTGGGGTTTCCAATTCCCTAGTTTCTATAAAGTAACGAGTGCCACCATGTTGAAACCTAGGTTTCTCTAATCTAGTCTATTTGCTGAGGGCAGCTAGGGACAGATAAAGTGTGCCACTGATGGCTCTATTAAAGGGACACTAAACCCAATTTTTTTTCTTTCGTGATTCAGATAGAGCATGCAATTTTAAGCAACTTTCTAATTTACTCCTATTATCAATTTTCCATCGTTCTCTTGCTATCTTTATTTAAAAAGCAGGAATGTGATGCATAGGAGCCGGCCCATTTTGGGTTGAGAACCTGGGTTATGCTTGCTTATTGGTGGGTACATTTAAGCCTCCAATTAAGCAAGCGCTATCCATGGTGCTGAACCTAAAATGGGCTGGCTGCTAAGATTTACATTCCTGCTTTTAAAATAAAGATAGCAAGAGAATGAAGAAAAATTGATAATAGGAGTAAATTAGAAAGTTGTTAAAATTTCATTCTCTATCTGAATCATGAAAGAAAAAATGTGGGTCCCTTTAAATATAGAAACGTCGAAAAGCCTTTAAACCCCCCAAAAATTACTTTCACATAGCCATTGCTTGCACACTATCTCCAAATGTCCTCAGCAGAAGAGATATGATAAAAATGTTAACATGGCTGCACCCATTACTTTATAGAACATAAAGTACTTCACAGAAATTAAAATATTACGCTTATTTCTTCAATATAAATAACCAATATAATTTATAAACAAAAAGTACATATGCATATTATTTTCAGACTAATATATGTTTTGAATACATCATTATAACTAGCATTCATTTATTATTTAATGTCCCTTTAACTCTGAAAATTGTGGATTTTGACCCCTGATCTCCAGTTACACTGATTGGATGATCATTTATATTTCTCTCCCTAATTAGTCACAGCTGAGATAAAATAAATATGAATAAAAAGACTGCAACACAATGAAGATTTAGCTAACAAAGACAATTTTAAATAAAAAAAAAATTCTACTTAAACTTTTTGCAATGCTGTACTTAAAGGGATACAAACACATTTTCTCTATATATAGGCTGACCATATTGCCGCTTTAAGAAGGGACACATATGAAAAATACATATGTCAGTGTTCTTATACATTCTTCATATGTGTCCCTTTTTAAAGCGGCAATATGGTCACCCTATCTATATATGTATATTAAATATCAGCCATTAAAGGGATACTAAACCCAATTTTTTTTATTTCATGATTCAGATAGAGCAGGCAATTTTAAGCAACTTTCTAATTTACTCCTATAATCAAATTTTCTTCATTCTCCTGGTATCTTTATTTGAAAAGCAGGAATGAAAGCTTAGAAGCCCGCCCGTCAGCCACCAATCAGCAAGCGCTATCCAGGGTTCTGAACCAAAAACGGGCCAGCTCCTAAGCTTTCATTCTTGCTTTTTCAAATAAAGATACCAAGAGAACAAAGACAATTTGATAATAGGAGTAAATTAGAAAGTTACTTAAAATTGCTGCTCTATCAGAATCATAAAAAAATGGGTTTAGTATCCCTTTAAACACTACATTGCAAAAGGAATTACGCAAAATAAATATTTTAAAAGCATTTAAATGTATTAGTTGACAAAATGGTCATTGTTTTTGAGTTCTGGGAACAAATACCCTTTTAAAAAAATTCTTATCTGCTCTGCTGAGGCCAGTTAGGGACATATATAAGTGTACACCTGTACAAATTGATCAATTACAATATAAAATGTAGCAGGGTTAGCCTTCTGTAGTCTGGAGTATGCAGTTACAATTCTTGTGGGATTTGGAAAACCCACATTTTAAATAACAGAATGGTCAAAAACAAATCAAAGTATATCACTAAGTTTTTAGTTGTTTTTTTTTTTTACTATGGGTAAACATTTTATATTGCATTCTAAAAGTCGTTCATATCCCTTTAATTGCTGATACATACTTTTCATTTATACAAAAAAATGTCTCTAACTACAGAAACGCTGCAACAATCTTGTGAAACACCTGTGGAAATAGACTGCAATTATAATGATAAAAATGATAAATATGTTAGTGCTATCCAGTGCTATGAAAAATGCATGACTACAGATTTCAGTTATCTATCTATTATATATATATATATATATATATATATATATATATATATATATATATATATACACTGTGTATATATATATATATATATATATATATATATATATATATATATATATAAATAAAAATAATAATAATAATAATAATAATAATGTATAATAATATACTGGTGGAGATTAAAAAAACTGACCTCAAATATCGCATTTTACTAGATTTGGAAAATATAAAAATAAAAATAGAATTATCTTACCAGATCTATTCTATGTAACTTTAAAGGGGTATACAGTGTTAAAAAATGCTTTAAAGTGTATGAGCATTATGAAATTGCACTATTGCTTGTACTATGTTTTTAATCCCTGCAAATGAATTAAAGGGACATTGTACACTAGATTTTTCTTTGCATAAATGTTTTGTACATGATAAATTTATATAGCCCACCTGGGAGTGTTCTTTTTTTTTTAACAATGTATAGCTTTGCTTATTTTTAAATTACATGGTGGTAATTTTAGTGGTGTATATTACCGCAGTTTTATGAAAATATAACTGTTTCTTTAACACATTGGGGTTGATTCTAACCCTTTACAAAAACGTATCAACCGATTTATCTACTAAAAACCTCCATAGACTTTTATGCTGATTTTCTGTAGAAAATCATTAGATAAGATTTTCTAAAGAATAGTAAATCGACCCCATAATTAAAGGGACAGTCTAGTCAAAATAAAACTCTCATGATTCAGATAGGGTATGCAATTTTAAAAAACTTTCCAATTCACTTTTATCATGAAATTTGCTTTGTTCTCTCGGTATTCTTTGTTGAAAGCTAAAACTCGGTAGGCTCCTAAGCTAATTTCTAAGATTTTGAAGGCTGCATCTTATCTCAGTGCATTTTGACAGTTTTCACAGATACAGTGCTAGTTCATGTGTGTCATATAGATAAAACTGTGCTCACGCACGTGGAGTTACATAGGAGTCAGCACTGATTAGATAAAATGCAAGTCTGTCAAAAGAACTGAAATAAGGGGGCAGTATGCAGAGACTTAGATATAAGGTAATCACAGAGGTAAAAAGTGTATTAATATAACTGTATTGGATATGCACAACTGGGGAATGTGTAATAAAGGGAATCTATCTTTATAAACAATAAAAATTCTGGAGTAGACTGTCCCTTTAAATTCAGCTCCAGAACAGCAATGCACTACTAGGAGCTAGCAGAGCACATCTGGTGAGCCAGTGACAAGGGGCATATGTGTGTAGCCACCAATCACCATCTGCTCCTGAGCCTATCTAGGTATGCTTTTAAAATAGGATATCAAAAGAACAATGTAAATTAAATAAGTAAATTAAAAGTCTATTAAAAAGGACAGTTAACACTTTGTAGTTACCAGACATTTATGTTGTGTTACTATAGAATAATGTATCAGTCGAGTCTTAACGTTTTTTAAAACAAATAACATCCTTTTAACTGCATTTACTTTTCAATAGGCAAACTCCACCCAATATTTGCCTTTTCTGGAGGAGCCAATCAGAGCTTTAGTCCACAGACAACAAGGCTAGCCACTGCCATAAAGCTAGTATAACATGCATTGTATAGCCATTGTTACCTAATAAAGCCAAGTCGAGATATATGTAGCAAAGTTAGCCTTGATAAGTCGTCAGGGTACTTTTCAAGTTCTGAGAATTAGAAATTGTTAAATTTTTACAACTCAAATGCATGAAAATGGGGCAAAATAAAAACTGAAAATATATTGCTAAGTTGTTTCATTGTGCATAACTAAATATTTTATATAAAGAATATGTCCCTTTAAATTGATATGCTCTATCTGTATCATGAAAGTTTAAATTTGACGTTTATGTCCCTTTAACGGTGAGGCAGTAAAGCAGCAGACTATTTCTCTTACTTTTAAAAATACAACACTAAGCTGGAGATCAACCTATTTTCTGTTTGATTTTCTGTTAATTCATTATTCAAATGGGCTTCAGCATAAATGTCAAAGGCTGCACCTGGCAATATGGATGTCAGTACTGGTCAGAGATGTATAAAGTATAAAATACTTCCCAGTCATATGGTTGGTCCTGAGTAGAAGAGCAGGAACTTAAAGGGACAGTATACACCAATTTTCATATAACTGCATGTAATAGACACTACTATAAAGAATAATATGCACAGATACTGATATAAAAATCCAGTATAAAACCGTTTAAAAACTAACTTAGAAGCTCTCAGTTTAGCTCTGTTAAAAAGGTTAGCTGGAACATCTACTGCAAGTGGGAAAAAGCAGACACTCCCCCCTCCCCTTGCATATGAAAAGACCATTTACACAAACAGGAGCAAGCTGGAGTAGGTATCTGACGATATTCTCCTAAAACTTTGGGACTTGGTTAGGAGTCTGAAAATCAGAGCAATGTTATTTAAAAGTAATCAAAACTATAATTAAAAAAAAAACCTGTATGGGCTATATAAATGGATCATCTACAAAACATTTATGCAAAGAAAATCTAGTGTATAATGTCCCTTTAAAGTACCATTAAATAGAGTAGAACTGAATAATTGCCAAATGCACAATAAAAATACAATGCAATAGCACTTACTTTTAATTTGAAATAAGCAGTAGAATATTTTTCTGGGAAATTTCAAAGTTAGTCTAATTTTTCCTCCTCCTGTATAATGTGACAGTCATCAGCCAATCACAAAATCCATAAATGTATATACAGTACTGTGAACTTTTGCACATGCTCAGTAGTAGCATATAAAAAGAATATGCCTGTTATAACAACATATATTGGAAAGATTGTATTTAATTGCATGCTCTATCTGAATCATTTGGACTTTAGTAACCAATTAAAGGGATGTTAACCTAAAAATGTAATATTCCCTTAAAATTAGTAATGAATGAAAATGAAACAAATTGCAACACACTAATTATTTGTTTTGCTTGCTTTTACTATAAAAGTGTGCTCGTCCCACAGCCCATACAAAGGCCAAAAAGCTAATTCTATTACATAAGTATGCTGCGAATAGCCTGAACCAGCTACGTCTGATATGCATTGATTATTTCCAATTATGACAATCTGTAAAATAGTTTGTGCAGTATATGAAGCTCATTTCAGACAATAAGCCGCAACTTTTAATGCAAAAGCAAACAAAATTAAATTATAAATGTTTAGAATAATGTTTTATTTTCATTAATATATCACAGGAAATTATTTTTTTGAGTTTAATGTGTCATTAAAGGGACAGGAAACCCCAACATTTTCTTTCATGATTTGGATAGAACATACAATTTTAAACAACTTTCCAATTTACTTCTATTAGCAAATTTGCTTCATTCTCTTGTTATCCTTTACTGAAAGAACAGCCTTGCACTACTGGTCGCTAGATGAACACATTGAGATAGCCAATCACAAGAGACAAATGTGAGCAGGCACCAATCAGCAGCTAGCTTCCACTATAGTGTAGGATTTCTGTATATTCTTTTGCAACAAGCGTTACCAAAAAAATGAAGCACATTTGAAAACAGAAGTGAATTTAAAAGTGTCTTAAAATGACCTGCTCTTTCTGAATCATGCAAGTTTAATTTTGACTATCCTATCCCTTTAATATGTAGGAAGAGTCCTTAGGGGTGAGAATATTTCCATACTATAAAAAAAAAAAAGATATTTTTATCCAGAGACAGCTATGATCTATCTTTAACTAACAAGGCCACATCTTTTTTTGCATAAAATCATCATTCTTTTGCTGATTAGTTTTTAGCGTGAATTCCCTCCATCCCCAGAGTACCTTAAACAAGTGCAGATGTCATGCAGCACGAGTATGGAGTGGAATTTTTTTTTTTAATATTAATCTGCTGTAAGGTTAGTTGCAGGAGTAGATTAGGATAATCATCATATACAAATTGAGGTTTTAAAACATACAGAATAATGGGGAAGACTTGATGAACCAAGAATATCTCCTTAGAATGTTAATTCTATGTTATCACCCTACCACGACCATACTATATGTAAATTTGTACAATACAGGTCAGAGCTGTATGTTGGTGTTGTAGAACTATGGCTTGCGTGACTAAATATATTGGATGGACTGTTGGTTTCGACTATTCCATTCTAGATGTTTCTGCACTGTAGAAAAACAGTTAAAAAAAATATTCTATCTTCATTATCGGCAGTTACATTCCCTAAACAGTAATATCCAGCTGGGCCAGCCTATGTAGCACCTCTGCCTAAGTATAGATGATTTCTACAAGATGACTGACTAGCAGGAATATTTTAAACACGTATACATTTGGCGACCACTGAAGATAGGAATCTCTCACTACAAAAATCCAAAGTCTACCACAGGCCAACATATAATTTGTAAGGCATTATCATTACTATGCATCTATCTGAATGCTGGAGATGTTCAGGTCAATATACTGACTGATATAAAAATCAAGGCTTGCTATTTGTACCTACGTTGTTCTTTATAAAAATGTATGACCAATTTCACCATCTCAATGTTCACAGCTAAATTATATTAAGTACCTCTGGTGTTGTTTTAATGTATTTTTTAAATGTTAGACTTAATTATTTTACTTGTTTCATACCATAAAGAACTGAGGTCCCAGTCAAGAAAAGGCTTTTAGATTTCTCTCAAATGTAATAATTAATACCAACTAAAATTAATAAAAAATTGGACCTAAGGTTGCATACTTGAGTTGCAAAAATCAAAACCCAAAGATGTATGATATCAGCAACACTGTATGCATGTAGAATGCAAATGAAAGACTAGGGGGGCGATTTATCATGTGTCTGCTGTAGCGATCGTGTCCGTTAGACATCGATAAATTTTGCCTGCAGATTCGCTAGCATGGGGTGTCAATCAACCCGATCGTATGTGATCAGGCTGATTGCTGTCCACCGCCTCAGAGGTGGACGAGTTAAGGAGCAGCGGTCTTAAAGGGACACTGAACACAATTTTTTTCTTTTGAGATTTAGATAGAGCATGCAATTTTAAGCAACTTTCTCATTTACTTCTGTTATCATTTTTTCTTTGTTATCTTGCTATCTTTATTTGAAAAAGAAGGCATCTACGCGCTTTTTTTTTTTGGTTTAGTACTCTGGACAGCACTTTTTTTTATTGGTGGATGAATGTATCCACCAATCAGCAAGAACAACCCAGGATGTTCAGCCGGCTTCTAAACTTACATTCCTGCATTTCAAATAAAGCTACCAAGAGAATGAAGAAAATTTGATAATAGGAATAAATTAGAAAGTTGCTTAAAATGTCATGCTCTATCTGAATCACAAAATAAAAAATTTGGGTTCAGTGTCCCTTTAAGACTTTTAACTTATGTTTCCACTGCATATAGCAGCATTTAGAGTATAATAAATTGGCCCCTATGTCTTGAATGTCTCATGGGCAATCTGTTTCATGATCAATTCAATTGTGTGAATTTTAATATGGAAAAAAGATAAGGATTGGTGTAGAAAAATTACTCATAAAACATTAAAAACATTGAGATGGTGAACTGCTCAACACCTATAGTGGATACTTTATATCACAGTTAGAACATATGATGGTGCTCTTCAATAAAAATTTACAGTTGATCTTTAATTTACACAGTTTTACGAGGCACACAAGCATTCCTGGTGTAAGACCAGTCCCACAAGGTTTTATAACATTTTCTGTCTCAATCTAAAAAGGGTCTAAATGAGCGTTGACATCTTTGCACAGCATTTCTTTCTGAATTTAGACAAGCAACGTCCCACGTTAACTCCTCTTGTGGGATCTCTCAGATCCAATGTAAAAAGATTTTCAGGCAGTAAAGGAATTATAAACAGTCTAGAAAGATCTGAACCTCTGTGACACCAGGATTTGCTTTGACGTTGTGAAGACACAAATGATGATCTTGGTGGACTTTGGTGAGAAGTATAAAGTTCGGATTTGCCAGCTTACACCATGGCACATTACCATCTTAAGCAACACAGCAGCTTTAGGCCATACGCCTCAATGCCTTTCCTGCAGAAGGTACCTCCATATTTTAACTCTTCAGAAGAAGTTAAGTATGACAGGTAAGAACAGTATTTGTGTCATGTAGAGTTTGCTATAGAGCATTCAGTGCACCCCAGCTATCAAGCTTTCCAAGCAAGCCGTCCATCCTGGCCTTCATAGCAGAAAAGGATTGGTGGTGTTCATGGCTTGAGCTGTAGAGGGTGGGATGGCATTGCTGTGGTGGGACAAAGTGGCTGTCATGCCCATGTTCAGACCCAGTCCCATAGTAGGTGCTATTGCTGGTAGTGTTGATATTCCTAGGGTCTGTGGTGGCAAAGAGGGCACAGCTTCAACACCAATTGATGAAACTGTATTGAAGGACGGGCTGACTCCCATCATAGGGCTGGAGCGCAACTGGTTTAGAGTGAGTGCCTGAGGTTGGTTAAGTTGAAAGGGGTTGATTTGGGGTCCTGTTACTACTGGCGGGGTTCCTAGAAAAAAGAAAATAAGTAATATAAATACAGACATGCTATAAATATTGCTTCATTTTGGCACCAGATAAACTAAAACAGAAGTTACTACCGTCACAAAACTCAGAATGGATGGAAATATTTAGCAATGTAGCTGACATTACACTCCAAACTGGATTTCCAAGTAAATGATTAATTTTGCATATTAGAAAACTCTATTATATACTTTCATTATTTGTTTTGTTTGATTTTCCTTAAATATAAAAATTTGGTTTTTTTTCTGCTGCTCACAGAGAGACTGGAGTGGATCTTTTAGAATTCAGAGCCCAAAACCCTGCAATATTCTACACAGCAAATGGGATATGATAAACATATTCAAGAGACTTATCAAGAGGTGTGACCCTCGACCGCAAAACACTAGATAAAGTCCAGCTTGGTAACTGAAAGTGACAAACTTATTGGTTGGTGTAAAGTATCATTAGCCTAATTCTTTTACCCAGTTCACAAACTTTCTAAAACGGTGTATATATATATATATACACATACATACACACACACACACACATATATATGTGTGTGTAATATTTTATATACCCAGTTCACAAACTTCCTAAAACGGCATGGAACCCTAAGAAATAATATATATATATATATATATATATATATATGTGTGTGTGTGTATATTATATATATATATATATATATATATATATATATATATATATATATATATATATATGTACATATATATGTATATATATATATATATATACACGGTATATATACATACACACACACACACACACACATATATATATATATATATATATATATATATATATATATATATATATATATACACATTAATTTAGGGCTAGATTACAAGTGGCGCTCTCACTGTTGCGCACGAGCAACAGGTAGTTTATTGTGGGCACACATTGAAAGTAGTGCGGTTTTACAAGTTTAAAGCAAATGCATTTGCTTGAGTGCAACTGAATTTAACATGTGTTGGGATAGCGCAACCTCAGAGCTCTGCTTAACTGATACGCAAGACAAAACTGTTGCACAAAACACATCACAAATATATTTTAAAGTACGGTTATACTAATAATTATTGTAAAAATATTAGCATAATTTTGTTTTTAAGGGCTTGAACTTATGAGGGCTTTAACATAGAGATACATACATATACATGTCTAAATATGTATATGTATGTATATAAATATGTATATATGAGTGTACATATGTATTTATATGTGTATATTTTATTTACAGACATATATACACATATAAACACATAAATACACATGTACACATATAGAAGTGCATTTGAGCTCTTTGCAGTCCAGTAGATGAAAACATGTTAAAGCATATTTATGCAATAGTCATACTTAATAAAGTGTTATACTGTGTATTTACTGTAAATATTTCACATTCCAATGTTCTTCACATAGGGGAAAATGTTCTATGGATATATATATACCTACAATATAAACAAATGTATTTATGAATAAATAGAACATATTCTTCTATGTAAAGAAGATTGGAATGTGAAATATTCATATTTTCATGTAGGGTTAGCACACTTAAAGGGACACTGAACCCAATTTTTTTCTTTTGTAATTCAGAAAGAGCATGCAATTTTAAGCAACTTTCTAATTTACTCCTATTATCAATTTTTCTTCATTCTCTTGCTATCTTTATTTGAAAAAGAAGGCATCTAAGCTTTTTTTGGTTTTAGTACTCTGGACAGCACTTTTTTATTGATGGATGAATTTATCCACCAATCAGCAAGGACAACCCAGGTTGTTCACTAAAAATGGGCTGGCATCTAAACTTACATTCTTGCATTTCAAATAAAGATACCAAGAGAATGAAGAAAATTTGATAATAGGAGTAAATTAGAAAGTTGCTTAAAATTTCATGCTCAATCTGAATCACGAAAGAAAATTTTTGGGTACAGTGCCCCTTTAAGTAAATGCGATTGGGTTTGCGCGCAAGGGGGAATATGTTAACTTGGTTGCGATATTCAAAGTTTGGCTTTTTACTTCCAACTTGTAATAAGCGTGCAACCTGGAACACAAAAAGCCAAAGTCTAGTGTGGTTAACGTGCGAGCGGGATTGCAAACTACTGCTCCGCTCATAATCTACCGCTTAACATGAAATAACATGATCATGTGACTTTATACTAATTATTGTGATTTTAAAATGTACGTTTTTAAAATCAATTTAACTGAGTTTAATTAAAGGATCACTCAATACAGTAGAATTGCATAATTAACAAGTGCATAATAAAAAGACAATGCTTTAACACCTTCTCTGAATTTGATATAAGCAGTAGATTTTTTTTCTGACAAATGTATTTTTTCTCCCATTTTCCGGCCCCCTGTATCATGTGACAAACATCAGCCAATCACAGACTAGTATACGTATACCCTGTGAGCTTGTGCACATGCTCAGTAGGATCTTGTTCTCCAGAAAGTGTGAATATAAAAAGACTGCAAAATTTGATAACGGAAGTAAATTGGAAAGTGTCTTAAAACTGCTGCTCTAGCTGAATCATAAAAGTTTATTTTGACTTGAGTGTCCCTTTAAACTTGTTTGGCTTGTGGAGTTTTTTTTCCCTTTTAGTCAAAAAAGTTTTGGAGTTGCCCTTAGCTAATATGCAGATGATACCTACGAATCATTTTCTGCAAGTTTCAAATTAAATTATAGCCTAACTGTTTGTTTTTTTTAAAGCAAAAATATTTTTACACGCACGATTTTTTTCTTGCCTATAATAGTATCAAAGTATAATTTTGATGATATTTTAATAAAACAATTAAGATAAAAAAATAAGTAAAAACTTATGAAACCCCAAAAAAATATTTCATGATTCAGATGGATCATATTATAAACATTTTTTTGTTCTCTTGGAATATTTTGTTGAAAAGCAGGGATGCATACTTAGGAGCCGGCCCATTTCTGGAGCGCTAACAGTTTTGCAAGAATGTCATCCATTTGCAAGAACACTGGAGGGCAGCACTATTTCCTATCATGTAGTGCTCCAGATGCCAACCCAGGTATCTCTCCAACAAATAATGTCACGAGAACAAAGCAAATTTCATAATAGAAGTGAATTGGAATTTTTTTTTTTAAATTGTATGCTCTGTCTAAATCACAAAAAAAATAAAAAATAAATTTGGGTTTCATATAGGACAAGAACTAAATGTCAATAGAGATTAAAACACGTTTAAAGTCTATATAATTCAATTATGAAGACCGGATAGGAAAAAAGTAACTATACTGCTCTGAGGTTTACATATCACATCTGTTATTAATAGAAATGGAAGAGATTCAGTAATTAAGGCTTTGCTGAATATTCAACAGCTCTGCTCTAAAGTCAAAACCAAAACATTGAAAAAAAAAAAATTAAATGAGATCTTTCAAGTTTTTTTAAATTGTTAACTTAAATCATTTCAAAATGGCACAATTTTCCAATGGCTTATCTGAACTGTCTCCTATATATCTGTGTGTGTCTTAAAGGGACTTTGTACGCTAGATTTTTCTTTGCATAAATATTTTGTAGATGATCCATCTATATAGCCCATCTGGGTGTGTTTTTGTAAAAATGTATTGTTTTGCTTATTTTTAAATAACATTGTGCTGATTTTCAGACTCCTAACCCAGGCCCCAAATGTTAGATGTATACTGATGTATACAGATTTCAGACTGTTCCTGTTTGTATAATGGTTCTTTTCATATGCAGGGGAAGGGGGGAGGGGGGTTTGCATAAAAGTTTTGTAGATGATCCCTTTCTATTGCCCATCTCGGTGTGTTTTTGTAACAATTTATAGTTTTTCAGACTCCTAACCAAGCCTAACCAAGCCCCAAAGCTTTAGATGTGTACTGATGTATACAGACTTCAGACTGCTGTTTGTATAATGGGGCGGTCTGCTCTCAGTGGGTGTCCCAGCCTAAACATATTAACAATGCTAAACTGGAAGCTTCTAAGTACGTTTTTAAAAGGTTTTATATTGGATTTTTATATCAGTATCTGTGCATTTTATTCTTTATAGTAGTGTCTATTACATGCAGCTATATGAAAATTGGTGTATACTGTCCCTTGAAGTATGAAGGATGAATTCCTAAGCATTTTTATACTGAGTGTTGTGATTAAAACATATTTTCTATGTTTAGTGTCACTTTAATAATAAAAATAAATAGTTTGCAGGGATAGGATGCAAACATTATCAATTCCATCAGGACAGATTAGTAATTTGTTTGGATTCCATACATAGAAACTGGGAGCAAAGACAAAACACAATGTTAAAAAAAAAAAAAAAAGAACAGGCTTAGGAACTTCCTGCGGGTCCCACTAGAGTGTGCTTGTGCTATGATGAGAGGCCTCATTATGCTGTTATGGGAGCAGAGCTGGGGGCTGCCCGAGAAGTATTTCAGGAATCCTGAATGTAAACAGGTCATTTCCGATTTTCAGACAGACAGGAAAAACACAGGAAAGGAACTTTCTCCGGAATTAAGAGCCCTTGGCTTGATGCCAGGACCAATTACAAATTCTTTATGAAACTGGAGAACTGGCTACATTGCTTTACAAAAACCTGCAGGGTGAACCAGACAGCAGAGGAAGAGCTGGGCCAGGATGAATAGGGAGCTTCCAGATTATATTAACTCCTTCTAGGCACACTTAACCCCTTGGATGCCAAATTAGGTTGCAATGCAGTGCTTTGTGTAGTTAAAGGGACAATGACACCAAAGTTTATAACAAACTGATAAAAAAAACATACAAAATGAAGTTAATACATAATAATGTAATTATATATGATATTATACCTACATTACAAAAAGTAATGCTTTAAATGAAATAATTCTTAAATGGTGCTCTCTTCTTTAGCAAATGTACGCAGACGACACGGTAATCTATGCAAACAAATCTGATCTGCCGCAGCTTGAAGCAGTGCTCCAAGACCAGTTCACAGAGGTAGAAAAGTGGATCTCGAAAAACAAACTCTTCCTAAACACTGACAAAACTGTCACAATGATCTTTGGAACGGGACCTAAATTACACAAATTACAAAATTCCCATCTACGCATCAAAACAAAATCCAATTGCACGCTGACTGCAGTCCACTCTTTTAAATACTTAGGTATGTTGTTAGACCCCAATCTATCTTTTGGACTCCACATAGAGAAACTTCCTCTAAACTTTATCCAAAACTAGCTGCCCTGTACAGAATCAAATCCAGCAAATGCTGATGCCTATCTTGGATTATGGGGACGTAGTATATGCACCTGCTCCGCAAACTCATCTTAATAAACTAAATACATTGTATAACTCGCTCTGCCGCTTTGTGCTACAATGTAACTACTGGACCCACCATTGTGACATGCTAAAAGAACTAAACTGACTGACGCTGGAATCCAGACGCACCCTCCATCTTTCCTGCCTTGTGTTTAAGAGCTTTTCTGGGAAGCTCCCACCCTACCTGAGCAGAATGCTCTCCCCTGCTATTCCCACCTCCTATAACCTCCGATCCAATAACAGCACTTTATTTAGCTTGCCTCAATACAAAAAGAAAGCAGCTCGATCCTCCTTTTCCTACAGAGCGCCACAGTTATGGAACAACCTCCCACACACTTTAAAAACTTCCCCAAGCCTAATATCCTTTAAGAGATCCCTCTCTACATATCTCAAAACAGAATGCACCTGTCATGGTTGATTAAATATTTCCTACCTGCTCTATGTTAAATGTTTGCGTATATTGTGTATTATTATTGTTTTTGTATTTTATTGTACCCTATTGTATCAATGCAATGTTTTGTGATCCCAGGACATACTTGAAAACAAGAGAAATCTCAATGTATCCTTCCTGGTAAAATATTTTATAAAAAAAATAAAAAAAATGTTAAAGGGACACTAGAGTCAAAATTAAACTTTCATGATTCAGATAGAGCAGCAATTTTAAACAACTTTCCAATTTACTTCCATTAAAAAAAATGTGCAGTCTTTTTATATTTAAACTTTACGAGTCACCAGCTCCTACTGAGCATGTGCAAGAATTCACAGAATAAGCATATATGCATTTGTGATTGGCTGATGGCTGTCACATGGTACGTGTACGCATTTGTGATTGGCTGATGGCTGTCACATGGCACAGGGGGAGTGGAAAAAGACATAACTTTTAAAATTGTCAGAAAAAAAATCTACTACTCATTTGAAGTTCAGACTAAGTGCATTGTCTTGTTATCTTGCATTTGTTGATTATGCAAATCTACTGTGTTGACTGGTACTTTTAGCTAATAGTTATAGCCTGCTAAACATACATTTTATTTAATAGAAGTAAAAGAGCAATTATAAATTGCTCTAATGTGCTACAACATTTTGTTACTGTGCTACTGCTTGAACAAGACTATAAAGTCATAACAGGATCATCAATGCTGCCAACCAGTAGTGGCATATATGCATAGCTGTCACATGACTGTGTTAAAGGGACATTGTGCTTTAAAGTTGGTTTCCCCTAAATGTAATGTCACAGTGACTTTCTGTACCAGCTGCAGAAAATAAACTGCATGGGGAAACTGCCCATTTAAATATATTTTGCTACCTAATGAAACGGATTGAGATACCAGGGAGAACAGATCTCATTAGCTTATCTCTCTGTCCCATCACCCACTGGGAGTGTACTTTCTGCTAAACATTCTTGTTTACATAGATTTCTATAACAAGTACTCAACATATTCATTATAGGTGGGGATACAACAGACAAATGCAGCTATTTCACATGCCAAAATAAATATAAATGAGCTATTTGTAAACCATTTTATACAGTGCAGCAGGTAAAAAAAAAGTTTGCTTTCCTTTTGATTAAACAACAGACACCCATATTCCACACAATTGGAGCTGTTTCTCTATGACTGTGACTCATCCGTCTCTCTTGGTTAGTCCATGCCTGAGAATATGGATATACACTTGTTCTGCCCTCCTCTATAAATATGGTGGTCAGGTTTTCTGTACAGGAACAAAATGGCAGCTATTTTGAAGAGCCTGCACACATAGGGGGGGCACACATAGGGCCCAGACATAAAGAAGGTGTAGCCCAGGTCCCACCAGGCCCCTTGTAGTAATGCCAATACTTATAACATTGCAGGATGGGCCCTGTAGAGGTGTAGGCCAGGTCGTATTTGAGACCTCTGACACCCCTATAGTTATATCCCTGTCTGTGCACCCCTAAACATTTTTAACATTAAACATACTGCCTCATGTTTTCTAGTTATTTCAACACAGGCACTGAAATGGTTACTAAACACTCTATCTCCCATTCATTCTGTTCATGAATGTCAGTGCTGACTGGGCACTCCTACAGGCTACAATCTCTGATATCTTAGCGAGTTTCATCTCCTACAAACATAATGCAGGTTTAGAATACAGTTGAATGAATAAACTTTGAATCAGATTATAAAACTGCAGAATGGCAGCTCAGCTGGATTGTTAGCTTTATGGGACAAAAGCATACTAACATTATGTACATATCTGCACACAGTCATGGGCCCTATGAAAAGATTCACACTGTTTTTTCCCCATCACAATTAACCCTAGCTGTGTCCTTGTCCCCATATCTAATATACTATAACGGATGTTAGTGTGGGGCGGGGAAAGGGGTTGTAGATAGGGTTCACTGCACTATGGTATGGTCATAGGTTTAAACCCTTAAGGACCAGCAACGCTGGTCTTTCTATAGGGATTGTGTGACTAGAAGAGAGGAGGGAGGGTATAATAGCGCGGTCCTGTGCTATTAGTAACAAGAAATACTCTTAACGACTGGCGACGTACTTAGTACGTCACGGTCATTAAGGGGTTAAAGGGACAGTCTACTTGAAAAATGTTACGGTTTAGAAAGATAGATAATCCCTTTATTACCCATTCCCCAATTTTGCATAACCAACACGGTTATAATAATATACTTTTTACCTCTGTGATTACCTTGTATCTAAGCCTCTGCAGACTGCCCCCTTTTCTCGGTTCTTTTGACAGACTTGCATTTTAGCCATTCAGTGGTGACTCATAAATAACTCCACAGGAGTGAGCACAATGTTATCTATAGGGCGCACATGGACTAGCGCTACTTAACTGTGAAAAACTGTCAAATAAGAGGCGGCCTTCAGCGATTTAGAAATCAGTTTGAGCCTACCTAGGTTACACTTTTAACAAAGAATAATAAGAGAACAAAGCAAAAAAGTTGTTTAAAAATTGCATGCCCTATCTTCATAAAAGTTTAATTTTAACTAGACTATCCCTTTAACTGCAGATTGCTGGGCCTGGTTATTGGTGATTACGGTTAACTGCAGCAGGAGGTTTAAAGGGACATTGAGCCAAATTTTTTTCTTTCATGATTCAGATAGAGTATGAAATTTTAAGCAACTTTCTAATTTACTCCTAGTATCAATTTTTCTTTGTTCCCTTGCTATCTTTATTTTAAAATCATGAATGTAAATCTTAGCAGCCAGTCTATTTTAGGTTCAGCACCATGGATAGTGCTTGCTTATTGGAGGCTTACATTTACCCACCAATAAGCAAGCATAACCCAGGTTCTCAACCAAAAATGGGCCGGCTCCTATGCATCACATTCCTGCTTTTTAAATAAAGATAGCAAGAGAACAAAGAAAAATCGATAATAGGAGTAAATTAGAAAGTTGCTTAAAATTGCCTGCTCTATCTAAATCATGAAAGAAAAAAAATGTGGGGTTAGTGTCCCTTTAACAAAGGGTCATCTCATTTTGATCCTCAGCTTTTTTCTGCCTAAAAGCTGTTGCACAATTGCTTTGAAATATTGGTACAAAATAGGGTCTATGGGAGCACTGCGAGCTACCAATATTTATACAGTACAATAGCTGTGGTGTTCCAGGGTAAACTGTTTTCATGACTATGCGCGCAAATAGTTTTTTGTTTTTACCATTTAAAATACATTATATATTGAGCAATTAAAGTTTAAAGGGGCACAGAAGTCATAATTAAACTTTCACAGATCAGGTAGAGCAGGGTTGATCAAAATATATATTTATTTTTTTAAATTTGATTTTTTTTTATTTAAGTCAGATTTTTTAATTTTTTTGTTAGCAAAATATTTGTTTATAAAAGATAGTTTTCTATTTAAGATACATTAAAGCCAAAGGTTACTCATCCTGAAATAAGAATTTGTTTTTAATTATGTAGGACACGGATGTATATTCATGGCTTTAATGTTTAAATTTTGTGCTCTCCCAGAGGCTTCTGTAAGATTATTTTTGGCATTTTTTTTCTATCCAGAAGAAATCACCACAGATTCTTGGTTTTGCAAATCTCAAATCTGTAAATTTGTGTCTGCAGAGATAATATGCCTTTTCTTAAACGGACACTCAAGTCAAAATTAAACGGTCGTTTTTTATTTAAAGGGACACTAAACCCAAATTTTTTTTCTTTCATGATTTAGAGCATGCAATTTTAAGCAACTTTCTAATTTACTCCTATTATCAATTTTTCTTTGTTCTCTTGCTATCTTTATTTAAAAAGCAGGAATCTGATGCATAGGAGCCGGCCCATTTTTAGTTGAGAACCTGGGTTATGCTTGCTTATTGGTGGGTGCTGAACCTAAAATGGGCTGGCTGCTAAAATTTACAGTCCTGCTTTTAAAATAAAGATAGCAAGAGAACTAATGGTATAAAACCAAATCAGTCTTTTTTTTATATCATTTTAAAACTAATCTAAAAATGTATTCATTTAAAAATGAAACCGTCACCTAGTTGTAAATTGTAACAACCAGCAAGAATGAGTCTTTATGTTTTAATTTGAGTCTTACTCCCTAGTTATTTAATTCATGACTTAAATCAAATTCACCCTAAAATAGAATATGTAATCTTAGGAGACTTCTCAATTTCCTTATTATTAAAGGGACATGAAACCCAAATTTTTTCTTTCATGATTCAGATAGAACATTCGATTTTAAACAACTTTCTAATTTGCCGTTATTATCAATTTTCTTCATTCTCTTGGTATCTTTTGTTGAAAAGCAGGGATGTAAGATAATGAGCCTGACAATTTCTGAAGCACTATATAGCAGCAGTTTTGCAAGAATGTTATCCATTTGCTAGATGGTAGCACTATTTCCTGCCAAGTAGTCCTCTGGATGCCTACCTGGGTATCTCTTCAACAAAGAATATTTTGGGAACAAAGCAAATTTGATAATAGAAGTAAATTGGAAACTTTTTTAAAATTGTGTGCTCTGTCTGAATCACAAAAACAGAATTTATGTTTACCTGATAAATTACTTTCTCCAACGGTGTGTCCGGTCCACGGCGTCATCCTTACTTGTGGGATATTCTCTTCCCCAACAGGAAATGGCAAAGAGCCCAGCAAAGCTGGTCACATGATCCCTCCTAGGCTCCGCCTACCCCAGTCATTCGACCGACGTTAAGGAGGAATATTTGCATAGGAGAAACCATATGTTACCGTGGTGACTGTAGTTAAAGAAAATAAATTATCAGACCTGATTAAAAAAACCAGGGCGGGCCGTGGACCGGACACACCGTTGGAGAAAGTAATTTATCAGGTAAACATAAATTCTGTTTTCTCCAACATAGGTGTGTCCGGTCCACGGCGTCATCCTTACTTGTGGGAACCAATACCAAAGCTTTAGGACACGGATGAAGGGAGGGAGCAAATCAGGTCACCTAAATGGAAGGCACCACGGCTTGCAAAACCTTTCTCCCAAAAATAGCCTCAGAAGAAGCAAAAGTATCAAATTTGTAAAATTTAGAAAAAGTGTGCAGTGAAGACCAAGTCGCTGCCTTACATATCTGATCAACAGAAGCCTCGTTCTTGAAGGCCCATGTGGAAGCCACAGCCCTAGTGGAGTGAGCTGTGATTCTTTCAGGAGGCTGCCGTCCGGCAGTCTCATAAGCCAATCGGATAATGCTTTTAATCCAGAAGGAGAGAGAGGTAGAAGTTGCTTTTTGACCTCTCCGTTTACCAGAATAAACAACAAACAAAGACAAAGTTTGTCTGAAATCCTTAGTAGCTGCTAAGTAAAATTTGAGAGCACGAACTACATCCAAGTTGTGCAACAAACGTTCCTTCTTTGAAACTGGATTAGGACACAAAGAAGGCACAACTATCTCCTGGTTAATGTTTTTGTTAGAAACAACTTTTGGAAGAAAACCAGGTTTAGTACGCAAAACCACCTTATCTGCATGGAACACCAGATAAGGAGAAGAACACTGCAGAGCAGATAATTCTGAAACTCTTCTAGCAGAAGAAATTGCAACCAAAAACAAAACTTTCCAAGATAATAACTTAATATCAACGGAATGTAAGGGTTCAAACGGAACCCCCTGAAGAACTGAAAGAACTAGGTTGAGACTCCAAGGAGGAGTCAAAATTTTGTAAACAGGCTTGATTCTAACCAGAGCCTGAACAAAGGCTAGAACATCTGGCACAGCTGCCAGCTTTTTGTGAAGTAACACAGACAAGGCAGAAATCTGTCCCATCAAGGAACTTGCAGATAATCCTTTTTCCAATCCTTCTCGAAGGAAGGATAGACTCTTAGGAATCTTAACCTTGTCCCAAGGGAATCCTGCAGATTCACACCAACAGATATACCAAATTATGTGGTAATTTTTCTGGTTACAGGCTTTCAGGCCTGAACAAGAGTATTAATAACAGAATCTGAGAACCCTCGCTTTGATAAGATCAAGCGTTCAATCTCCAAGCAGTCAGCTGGAGTGGGTCGAACGGACCTAGAACAAGAAGGTCTCGTCTCAAAGGTAGCTTCCATGGTGGAGCCGATGACATATTCACCAGATCTGCATACCAACTCCTGCGTGGCCACGCAGGAGCTATCAAAATCACCGACGCCCTCTCCTGATTGATCCTGGCTACCAGCCTGGGGATGAGAGGAAACGGCGGGAACACATAAGCTAGTTTGAAGGTCCAAGGTGCTACTAGTGCATCCACTAGAGCCGCCTTGGGATCCCTGGATCTGTACCCGTAGTAAGGAACTCTGAAGTTCTGACGAGAGGCCATCAGATCCATGTCTGGAATGCCCCACGGTTGAGTGACTTGGGCAAAGATTTCCGGATGGAGTTCCCACTCCCCCGGATGCAATGTCTGACGACTCAGAAAATCCGCTTCCCAATTTTCCACTCCTGGGATGTGGATAGCAGACAGGTGGCAGGAGTGAGACTCCGCCCATAGAATGATTTTGGTCACTTCTTCCATCGCTAGGGAACTCCTTGTTCCCCCCTGATGGTTGATGTATGAACTTGGCCCTCGCTAGCTGAGGCCAAGCTTTGAGAGCATTGAATATCGCTCTCAGTTCCAGAATATTTATCGGTAGAAGAGATTCTACCCGAGACCAAAGACCCTGAGCTTTCAGGGATCCCCAGACCGCGCCCCAGCCCATCAGACTGGCGTCGGTCGTGACAATGACCCACTCTGGTCTGCGGAAGGTCATCCCTTGTGACAGGTTGTCCAGGGACAGCCACCAACGGAATGAGTCTCTGGTCCTCTGATTTACTTGTATCTTCGGAGACAAGTCTGAATAGTCCCCATTCCACTGACTGAGCATGAACAGTTGTAATGGTCTTAGATGAATGCGCACAAAAGGAACTATGTCCATTGCCGCTACCATCAAACCTATCACTTCCATGCACTGCGCTATGGAAGGAAGAGGAACGGAATGAAGTATCCGACAAGAGTCTAGAAGTTTTGTTTTTCTGGCTTCTGTCAGAAAAATCCTCATTTCTAAGGAGTCTATTATAGTTCCCAAGAAGGGAACCCTCGTTGACGGAGATAGAGAACTCTTTTCCACGTTCACTTTCCATCCGTGAGATCTGAGAAAGGCCAGGACAATGTCCGTGTGAGCCTTTACTTGAGGAAGGGACGACGCTCGAATCAGAATGTCGTCCAAGTAAGGTACTACAGCAATGCCCCTTGGTCTTAGCACCGCCAGAAGGGACCCTAGTACCTATGAGAAAATCCTAGGAGCAGTGGCTAATCCGAAAGAAAACGCCACGAACTGGAAATGCTTGTCCAGGAATGCAAACCTTAGGAACCGATGATGTTCCTTGTGGATAGGAATATGTAGATACGCATCCTTGAAATCCACCTTGGTCATGAATTGACCTTCCTGGATGGAAGGAAGAAGTGTTCGAATGGTTTCCATCTTGAACGATGGAACCTTGAGAAACTTGTTCAAGATCTTGAGATCTAAGATTGGTCTGAACGTTCCCTCTTTTTTGGGAACTATGAACAGATTGGAGTAGAACCCCATCCCTTGTTCTCCTAATGGAACAGGATGAATCACTCCCATTTTTAGCAGGTCTTCTACCCAATGTAAGAATGCTTGTCTTCTTATGTGGTCTGAAGACAACTGAGACCTGTGGAACCTCCCCCTTGGAGGAAGCCCCTTGAACTCCAGAGAATAACCTTGGGAGACTATTTCTAGCGCCCAATGATCCAGAACATCTCTTGCCCCAGCCTGAGCGAAGAGAGAGAGTCTGCCCCCCACCAGATCCGGTCCCGGATCGGGGGCCCGCATTTCATGCTGTCTTGGTAGCAGTGGCAGGTTTCCTGGCCTGCTTTCCTTTGTTCCAGCCTTGCATAGGTCTCCAGGCTGGATTGGCTTGAGAAGTATTACCTTCCTGCTTAGAGGACGTAGCCCTTGGGGCTGATCCGTTTCTGCGAAAGGGACGAAACTTAGGTTTATTTTTGGTCTTGAAAAGACCTATCCTGAGGAAGGGCGTGGCCCTTGCCCCCAGTGATATCAGAGATAATCTCTTTCAAGTCAGGGCCAAAGAGTGTTTTCCCCTTGAAAGGAATGTCAAGCAATTTGTTCTTGGAAGACGCATCCGCTGCCCAAGATTTTAACCAAAGCGCTCTGCGCCACAATAGCAAACCCAGAATTTTTTCGCCGCTAACCTAGCCAATTGCAAGGTGGCGTCTAGGGTGAAGGAATTAGCCAATTTAAGAGCACGAATTCTGTCCATAATCTCCTCATAAGAAGAAGAATTACTAATAATCGCCTTTCCTAGCTCATCAAACTAGAAACACGCGGCTGCAGTGACAGGGACAATGCATGCAATTGGTTGTAGAAGGGAACCTTGCTGAACAAACATCTTTAGCAGACCTTCTAATTTTTTATCCATAGGATCTTGGAAAGCACAACTATCTTCTATGGGTATAGTGGCGCGCTTGTGTAGAGTAGAAACCGCCCCCTCGACCTTGGGGACTGTCTGCCATCAGTCCTTTCTGGGGTCGACTATAGGAAAACAATTTTATAAATATGGGGGGAGGTACTAAAGGTATACCGGGCCTGTCCCATTCTTTACTAACAATGTACGCCACCCGCTTGGATATAGGAAAAGCTTCGGGGGGCCCCGGGGCCTCTAAGAACTTTTCCATTTTACATAGTGGTTCTGGAATGACCAGATAATCACAATCATCCAAATTGGATAACACCTCCTTAAGCAGAGCGCGGAGATGTTCCAACTTAAATTTAAAAGTAATCACATCAGGTTCAGCTTGTTGAGAAATGTTTCCTGAATCTGAAATTTCTCCCTCAGACAAAACCTCCCTGGCCCCCTCAGACTGGTGTAGGGGCCCTTCAGAAACCATATCATCAGCGTTCTCATGCTCTACAGAATTTTCTAAAACAGAGCAGTCGCGCTTTCACTGATAAGTGGGCATATTGGCTAAAATGTTTTTGATAGAATTATCCATTACAGCCGTTAAATGTTGCATAGTAAGGAGTATTGGCGCACTAGATGTACTAGGGGCCTCCTGTATGGGCAAGACTGGTGTAGACGAAGGAGGGGATGATGCAGTACCATGCTTACTCCCCTCACTTGAGGAATCATCTTGGGCATCATTTTTACTAAATTTTTTTATGACATAAAATACATATAGTTAAATGAGAAGGAACCTTGGTTTCCCCACAGTCAGAACACAATCTATCTGGTAGTTCAGACATGTTAAACAGGCATAAACTTGATAACAAAGCACAAAAAACGTTTTAAAATAAAACCGTTACTGTCACTTTAAATTTTAAACTAAACACACTTTATTACTGCAATTGCGAAAAAGTATGAAGGAATTGTTCAAAATTCACCAAAATTTCACCACAGTGTCTTAAAGCCTTAAAAGTATTGCACACCAAATTTGGAAGCTTTAACCCTTAAAATAACGGAACCGGAGCCGTTTTTATATTTAACCCCTTTACAGTCCCTGGAATCTGCTTTGCTGAGACCCAACCAAGCCCAAAGGGGAATACGATACCAAATGATGCCTTCAGAAAGACTTTTCTATGTATCAGAGCTCCACACACATGCAGCTGCATGCCATTGTTCTCAAAAACAAGTGCGCCATACCGGCGCGAAAATGAGGCTCTGACAATGATTAGGGAAAGTCCCTAAAGAATAAGGTGTCTAAAACAGTGCCTGCCGATATAATCTTATCAAAATACCCAGATTAAATGATTCCTCAAGGCTAAATATGTGTTAATAATGAATCGATTTAGCCCAGAAAAAGTCTACAGTCTTAATAAGCCCTTGTGAAGCCCTTATTTACTATCTTAATAAACATGGCTTACCGGATCCCATAGGGAAAATGACAGCTTCCAGCATTACATCGTCTTGTTAGAATGTGTCATACCTCAAGCAGTAAGAGACTGCACCCTGTTCCCCCAACTGAAGTTAATTGCTCTCAACAGTCCTGTGTGGAACAGCCATGGATTTTAGTTACGGTGCTAAAATCATTTTCCTCATACAAACAGAAATCTTCATCTCTTTTCTGTTTCTGAGTAAATAGTACATACCAGCACTATTTTAAAATAACAAACTCTTGATTGAATAATAAAAACTACAGTTAAACACTAAAAAACTCTAAGCCATCTCCGTGGAGATGTTGCCTGTACAACGGCAAAGAGAATGACTGGGGTAGGCGGAGCCTAGGAGGGATCATGTGACCAGCTTTGCTGGGCTCTTTGCCATTTCCTGTTGGGGAAGAGAATATCCCACAAGTAAGGATGACGCCGTGGACCGGACACACCTATGTTGGAGAAAGAAATGTTTTGGGTTTCATATCCCATTAAACTTGCTTTGTTTGTCTGATTACCTGTGGCCAAAAACGGATTTAACACAGGAGCCGCTTGTGGTGGCAGTGTGACTAAAGTTTCCAGGTTTACTAAGGCAGCGTTGGGTCCTAGGAAAGACTCCGGAGTTTTCCGTACATCTGTTGATTTGCTCGCTGTTGTGGTAGGTGGCTGTGAGTCAATGTCAGGACTGGCCGTGCCACTCCGTAAAGACGGCATTGTGGAAATGGAATCGGCTGCAAGTGAAAACAGTAGTTATTGGAAAATGCTTGTATCAATATATCATATATCTTGAATGAGGTTCATCGGCATACGGAGAACTTTTGTGCCATAATTAGCTTCTGTTATGAATGGCAATTCCAGACAATATGGCTGCCTGGGTGTGAATCTTGCAAGTCTGTTTTGTTTCCCACAACAGCACTTGCTTCAAGGAAAGTGTTATGGTACTAGTTATTCGGCTGATGAGGACTTGGACACTCTGATTTACTAAGATCACCTGCCATGTTGGAAGCAGTGGGAATGTAGTGCTAATTTTTCGGGGAGATTTTTTTTGTTTTACTGTTATCCAATCCTTGTTATTTTCTCTGTTACTAAGAAATAAGTCCAAGGGTCAAGTCCTATAAAATAAAAGTGTGGGAACTCACCCTCCTCACAATTAAAATTGTTTTATACACACATACACACACACTGTATTTTTATGTATATACTCTATACACTTTGGTTAATTAAAGCAAATTAAAACCAATGAAGGGTTGACTGGTTGTCTTTGGACCTGAGACTCCTCCTCTGTCACAGAATCTAACCCACTTAAAGGGACAGTATACTCCAATTTTTATATAACTGCATGTAATAGATACTACTATAAATAATATTATGCACAGATACTGATATAAATATCCAGTATAAAACCTTTTAAAAACTTACTTAGAAGCTCCCAGTTTAGCACTTTTGATTAGGTTGACTGGAACAGCCAATGAAAGCAGACACTCCCCCCTCCCCCTTCCTTTGCATATGAAAAGACCCTTCACACAAACAGGAACAAGCTGGAGGAGAGATACATCAGTATTCTCCTAAAACTTTTGGGCTTGGTTAGGAGTCTGAAAATCAGCACAGTCTTATTTAAAAATGAGCAAAACTATAAATTTTTACAATAAAAAACCTGTATGGGCTATATAAATGGATAATCTACAAAATATTTATGCAACGAAAAATCTAGTGTATAATGTCCCTTTAAGGTGCAATTGTCCTATTTCTTCTGACGGGAGCTAGATAACCCCAGAGCAAGCCACACAGAAATGTAAGCACCATGTGTTCCACACAGTGCAGGGTGATCACACAGCAGGACCGCTGACAGGCTTGAATTTAGTGTATTGCAGGAAGTGTTACTGCCCATTACTAGAGGATCTCACTATCCCTCTAACCACACTGTGCTCCAGCTTCTCCCACCAACAGCAGCAGTGTTTACTGAAGCATTTCTGTTCTTTGTCCACGGGGAACTTAGTTCCACCTGAAAAAATAATAAGTTACTAATAAACATGATTTGTCCATATTTATTACCACATATTTGGTGTGTTTGTTATATTTTGAGAGTACCTGGTTATAGATGGGTTATGTTAGCGTCATCTGAGGTAACATATAGGGGTCGATTTAGCAAAGGCTTTCGCCAGCCTTTGACCCTCTACAACTACAGGTTCTCACAAGGGAACCTGCAGTCCGTATTTAACAAGCAGCGGTCATCAGACCGCTGCTTCCCTAACCTTTTTCTACCTCTTAGGTGCAGAATTTCAATCTCCCCGGTCTCGTCCGACCGGGGAGTTTGACAGCTCCTGCCTGTGCATGATTGGCTGTGCGCGGGCAGGGGAGCGGCGTTGCACAAGAGCGCAAAATTGTGTTCTTGTACAATGCTGAATTCCAGCAGTGGAATTCAGCCCGCCAGAGGCGAGCTGTAGCAGACAAGGGCGCGTATGCATCTATTTGCCCTAAAAATTAGTAGGCCATAAATTATTTGCAAAGGAGGATGAGAATCCTGGATATATACTAATAGAAGCAGTATTGGACACTTAAGAATCTTTAGAATCCGAACAATCTGACAGAAATATTCAGAATACTACTCTCTGTAGCGGATTAAAATCTAAATCTATCTTTATGCCTAACTTCAGCAAAGCTCCCCTAATTAACACATTTGTTAAACTTGTTGAGGCAGATAAAAAGGGTATCAACAACATCCCCTCAAATTCGGACAACTTGACCGCTATTGAAAGACGTGCGCTTTTTTAATTACATTTAAAAAAAAGCATAGTGATCAAGCCATCCGATAAGGGGGGGGGGGGGGAATGTTGTTATTCAAGATCACTCTAAGTATGTGGATAAGTGCAATAGACAACTTAGCGACACACTTCAATATAGAAGAGTGATTGATAATCCTCTACATAATACAATGAAGGCCTATTGGTTCATGCTCTAAATCAGCAAATAATAACCAAAACTAAATTTGAATTCTTATTACCTGATCAACCAAAAATATCTACTTTCTATACCATTCCAAAGGTCCATAAAGAAGGCCAACAATATCTTCCAGGCCGGCCCATAATTGCCGGCATTGGTGGACCTTTGGAAAATATAGGAGAATACATTGACCACTTTCTTAAACCATTTGTAGGCTATCTTCCATCCTTTGTTCAAGATACACCCGATCTTCTCAGGAAGATAAATGGATTAGCCTTAGATGATGAAACTATATTAGCATCAATATCGGTATTCCCCATGAAAACGGGATACATGCTACCAGATTTTATCTCCAACAAAGAGGATCTTCCCTCAATTCTCATACAAACTTCATCTGTGATCTTCTTAAGTTTGCATTGACACACAATTTGTTTGTGTTCAATGATAGACACTATATCCAAGTTAGGGGCACTGCAATGGGGGCAACATTTGTCCCCTCATATGCTTGCCTCTATCTTGGATATTGGGAACAAAATTTTGTACTGAACACAGAGCCAACAACACCACACATCTTATTGTGGCTACGCTACATAGATGATGTTTTCTTGTTATGTCAAGGGAATCAAACATCACTGGATGAGTATGTACACAAACTTGATAATAGGGAGTATAATTTAAAATTCACTCTAATATCAAGTAAAATAGAGATGATCTTTTTTAGACCTAACTATCATGAAAACTGACACTGGCCTAAAAACTAAAATCTATCGTAAACCGACTTCTACAAATAGCCTGCTTAGAGCAGAAAGTTTTCATACAGGTGCTCAAATAAGGGGGGTTCCCAAATCCCAATTTATTAGAGCCCGCAGGAACTGCACTACAGATCTAGACTTTAAGAAAGAGTCAGAAGATCTTACCAAGAGATTCCTAGATAGGGTATATAACAAAAACAGTATAAAACGTAGCTATCAACATGTTCAAAATCAGTCACAACAGGATAGTCTCTTTAAGATATTACAAAAACCTAAAAATGAAAATAAACAGCAAAATATGGTGAGGTACATAACACAATACAATGAATCTTGGGAAGACCTGAGAAAAATAATGACACAACACTGGCATTTGTTGCTAATGGATACAAAAATAAGTCAAATATTAACACCACTACCCTTGCTAACACCACGTAGGGTACCAAACCTACGAGATAGACTAGTTCACAGTCACGTTGTTAGACCACCTGATTCTAGTTATTGGCTACATAAATCTTCTATTGAACCAGGGTGCTATCCCTGTAAATTATGTAAAGCCTGTAATCATATAGAGAGAGCAAAATATTTTGCCTCAAGAAATGGAAAGGTCTATAAAATAACTAAGAAAATAACATGTAGAACTGAACAACTAGTCTATTTGGCAAAATGCAGCTGCCCCCTATTTTATGTGGGCAAAACTACACGTGCCCTACGTGAAAGAGTCCTAGAACATCTTAGAAATATAGAAAAGGAAGATACAGGGCTTAATGTAATAAGCAGCGGGCGGACAGCTTCTCAACTTGCGAAGCTGTCCGCCGCCTTCGCTACACACGGGCAGCGGATCTGTTGATTCGCTTGCCCGTATGTATCATTACACACTCATCGGAGTGTGTAATGCCCCCCCCTTCATTCACGCGACCATTCGTGCGACTGGTGGGGCTGTCAATCACTGAGAGCGAGCAAGCTCTTCTTACATTGTGAGCAAGCTGCTTCTTACATTGCTGAAAGCAGGCTCGCATATGCGAACCTGCCCGGCAAGAGCCCCAGAGCAGCTTTTGCTGCTTCGTACATGGAGCCTACAGACTTTAGTGTAGCAAGACACTTTAAATTGAAACATAATTCTAAAATATATGATTTTAAGGTGATTGGCATAGATAAGGTCAATTTAGGCATAAGAGGTGGTGATCTGGACAAGGTTTTACTCCAACATGAGAGTAAATGGATGATTGGCATAGATAAAGTCAATTTAGGCATAAGAGGTGGTGATCTGGACACGGTTTTACTCTAACATGAGAGTAAATGGATGTTTGGCATAGATAAGGTCAATTTAGGCATAAGAGGTGGTGATCTGGACAAGGTTTTACTCCAACATGAGAGTAAATGGATGTTTGGCATAGATAAGGTCAATTTAGGCATAAGAGGTGGTGATCTGGACAAGGTTTTACTCCAACATGAGCGTAAATGGATGTTTGGCATAGATAAGGTCAATTTAGGCATAAGAGGTGGTGATCTGGACAAGGTTTTACTCCAACATGAGAGTAAATTGATGTTTTGGCCATTTTCTCTAAAATAAAAGAAACATAAATAGATGGCTTCAATAATACTTTTAGGATTGTGGCAAAATGTATTGATACATATTTTAATGCATAACAATCTATATAATACAAATCGGTATTATAAGTAACAAACAGTTTAAAATAACAAGTATCTTATTCTCTCCCAACTTCTATATGTAAGTCTATACTGAATCTATATATAGTATATCATACGTCATTTATTGTATAGCTCTGATTATAGATAAATAGAATTTGATATATTTTTTAACTATTTATATTAGCATCCTGCTGCAGTGGCTTTTTGTGCACAAATAATGTAAATATTCTGTACTTTACCCCCTTAAGGCATTTATATTATTAAAAGCGAATTAATGGATTAACGAAGTTCCCACATATTAAAATGGGAACTAATATTCACTGGCATTGTTTCCGGAAGACCCAACCTGACAGCCTTTTAAAAGGAAACAGACAGTAAAAAGGATCACACACAAAGCCCTGAAGAATTCTGTAATCAGGTGAAACGTACGTAGGCAAGTTTTTTTTTTTCTACACCGTGGACGTTATTTTTGGATGACAGCCGACAATTAGTATTCACCTCAGCATAGCCCGGTAAGGGAGAAACAAAAGATTTTATTTATCCTCTGTTGTTGTCGTATCTAGTAGGGCCTAAGAAACCCTTTTGGCAGTCAACATTGAGCAAAACTGCATACTCCCTATAATATCCGGAAAAAGGAAAATACTTATATGATTAAGCTATTTTAGAAGTTGTTCTCATTGAGTCCATTGTGGGAGCAGACATCGGTAATAAGATCCGATATCTCCGCGGCTAGGTTTGGCTGTTTTTCAACAGTTACCGACCGCATAGGAGATTTTCACTTACTCCACTAGGACTTACCTTGGATTCACAGTGACCGGTAGTATTGCTAATTCCTACCTAATTGGAGGAAGTCTTCCAGCAACTAACGACAAACTACAAGCAAGATATCAGCAAAGGAGGACTTTGTATACGGACTGCTTCTCATGCATATTTACAATCAGCAGCAACACTGAGAGTATACTCTTCACTCTAGAGCTAAGTATATTGATCCTCTATATACTCTTATCAAGGGGTATGATAGTTGTTCTGTCTTGTTCTGTTCTGCTATATTGTATAACATTCACTGGTGTATTGTTATGTACAGAATATATCTTTTTTTTGTTAAAACCTAAAATGTAAATTGTCCAGACTGTTGACTGTGCCTTTCAGTTCACCTTTTTCGCCTCTGGTGATTAAATTGGTTAATATTGGACAAGAGTCCTATTTGTGAGATCTCTTTTTTGTCTCTTTGTCATTTTCTATTTATTATCCCAGATCTCAGCACCGGTAAAGATTTTTAAATTTTATCCTCACCTCCCCATTACCCTGAGCTGAAATTACTTTATAAATAAATTGACAGCCCCTGCATGTGCATGATTGGCTGTGCGCGTGCAGAGGGCGGCGTTGCACAAGAGCGCAAAATTGTGTTCTTGTACAATGCAGAATTCCGGCAGTGGAATTCAGCCCACCAGAGGCGAGCTACGGCGAACAGGGGCGCGTATGTGCACACCTGTCAGATCCTTCCTTTTTTCTCTGCTCACTGCCCCTTTAATGAATGCACCTGCCTATTTAAGACACACCTTTGCCTCTCTTCTATGCTGGATTATCTGCAATTCTCAGTGAACTGTGTGTGAAACTGAGCCAATCCGGCTCCACCTAATTTTCCAGCATCTCAGAGCGGCACTCTCGCTCTCACTACTAACCGCAGCTTGTACTTTCAGCTTGTCTCAGACCAGTATCGGCTGCTACCGGCTGACGTCATCAGCTACCGCCTGGAGCCATTCTCACACAGCTCCACGCTGCAAGCCGCAAACCTCCGCGGTCTCTCATATAACTTTGCACACCTCTGTTTCCAGGACTGATTAACAGGTCGTATGTTTACCAATACTATTACTTGATACCTTATATTACATTCGCTTCAGTATCTACCTTGATCAATATCTCACTGATTATCTGGACAGTATTATTGCATGAACCTGAACTTTAATCCTGCCTAATTAGTTTACTGCAGACTACAGTGTTTGTAGGATAAAACTATCTAGCTGGCAAATATTAATACAGATAGGTTAACCTAGCAAAAGTCTTATATTGTTAACCAACCTGTAACACTATACATATTTTTTGTCAATTCCTATAATAATTGCTATAAGAAATCCTGTATGTTTCACTTCCCATAGTGAACAAACAAACAAGAAATATAATTATAACAGTATAATCCAGCCTCTAAATACAGGTATAGCACTATGGATATGACAGAAATTGCAAACCAAATTGCCACTTTAACTCAACGTATGGATTCTGTAAATTTAACTCTCAGAGATGTGCAAACTGAAAATCAGGTGCTCAAAGATTGCCTTAGAGATATGTATACTGCTAAAACTGCACATTCAGAATCACATCCTGAACCACAGGTGTCTTTTCCTGACAAGTTTAGTGGTAATAGAGCAATGTTTAAGGAATTTAGAAATGCTTGTCTTTTGATGTTTGAACTAAAACCCAGAACTTATAGCACTGATAGAATTAAGGTGTTGACTACTATCTCTTATTTAAGGGGTGAACCCCGTGTCTGGGCGGATAGTTTGTTTGAAAATCAGAATCCCATTCTAAACTCTATACAGGATTTTCTAAAGGCTCTATCCTCACTATATGAAGATCCTTTTAAACAGGAATCTGCCGAATCCTCTCTCAGGGCCTTGAGACAGGGCAGACAACCTGTAGATAATTATATATCACAATTTAAAATCTATGCAATTGAATCAAAGTGGAATGAACCCTCGCTTAGACATCAGTTCAGGATTGGGCTTTCAGAAGACATCAAAGATGAGCTCTCCCGAACTGGTGTACCAGAGCATTTGGAGGATCTCTTCACACATTGTACTACAATTGATAGGCGTATAAGGGAACGCAAACAAGAGAGGGCAAACACCCCAACCTCATACAAGAGACAGAATACTCCACCAGTACCCTCTAGGGATAATGAGACTCCAATGGATATTGGATTTATCAGAGGTCCTTTATCACCTGAGGAGAAGGGTAGAAGACGCACTCATCGTCTGTGTATGTACTGCGCTGCCCCTGAGCATGACCTGACAGCATGTCCTCTCTTAAAAAAGACAAAAAACGGTAAGACTTCTTCAACATTTCTTAGCCTTTCAGTAAACAGACCAAAACAACCACATATTTCTATGTCTTTTACTTTACAGTGGGATCTACATTGCCTAAAGATTGATGCGATTATTGATACAGGCGCTTCAGGAAATTACATTGATTGTGATTTTGTAAATAGAAATAAAATACCCTCACAAGCAAAAATGTCTCCTGTTTCTATAAATTTGGTTGATGGGTCTTCATTATCCTATGGTCCAGTAACTCTTGAAACCACTCCCTTACTTATGTGCACCTCCACAGGACATAGAGAATCTATCAGCTTTGACATTATACCTAGTCCTCTATATCCTGTTATATTAGGTCTTACTTGGTTACAACTCCATAAACCTATCTTTGACTGGCACAAATTGACTATAGACCTAACGTCTTCCTACTGCTCTCAAACTTGTTTCCCTCTCAATAACATTCTTCTCTCATCTACTTCTCAGTTGCCATCCGAATATACTGATTTCCAAGACGTATTTAACAAGACTGATGCACAGACACTTCCGCCACACAGGACCTACGACTGTCCTATAGACCTCTTACCTGGCTCCACAATACCAGTGGGTCACATATACCCCCTATCTAAACCCGAATTAGATCACCTAAAATTATATCTACAGGAAAATCTAGCAAAAGGGTTTATTAGACCTTCCACCTCACCTGCTGGCGCAGGTATATTTTTTGTTAAAAACAAAGATCAGTCGCTCAGACCAATTATTGACTACAGGGAGTTAAACAAACGTACCAAGAAAAATCGCTACCCATTACCCCTCATCCCTGAATTGATAGAAAGATTGCGCACTGCCAAAGTCTTCACAAAATTGGACCTCAGGGGTGCTTACAATCTTATAAGAATGAGAGCTGGAGATGAATGGTTAACAGCTTTCAGAACTCGTTATGGCTTGTATGAATATACCGTTATGCCTTTTGGGTTATGTAACGCTCCAGCTACATTCCAATGTTTCATAAATGACATTTTTAAAGACATCTTGGACACCTTTATAGTAGTTTATCTTGACGACATCTTGATCTATTCTGATACTATACAACAACATGTGACCCACGTAAGAACAGTGTTAGCAAGACTCCGTCAACATAAGTTATACGCTAAACTAGAAAAGTGTGAATTTCATTGCAGTCAAGTCACTTTCTTGGGTTACATTATATCGAACACGGGTATTAAGATGGATGACTCCAAAATCCATGCTATCACTCAGTGGCCTACCCCAAAAAATCGCAAACAAGTACAAAGATTCCTTGGTTTTGCGAATTTCTATCGAAAGTTTATTCGTAATTTCGCCCAGACTGCTAAACCACTTACTGATTTAACAAAACACACAAACACTTTTAACTGGACATCTGACTGTCAGAGAGTCTTCCAACAGTTGAAAACTGACTTCACCACGGCACCTATTCTTAAATTCCCAGACCCAGATTTACAATTTATTGTAGAGGTTGATGCGTCGGATTATGCTCTGGGGGCAGTGTTGTCACAGAAACAATCACTTACTGATGTGATGCATCCTGTTGCCTATCTTTCCAGGCTCATGCTACCAGCTGAACGAAATTACCCCATAGGGGAAAAGGAATTACTGGCCATCAAAACTGCATTTGAGCAATGGCGACATCTATTAGAGGGAGCTTTACACCCTATTATCGTTATTACAGATCACAAAAATTTACAATATTTACAACAAAGTAGGACTCTCTCCTCCAGACAACTCCGCTGGAATCTCTATTTCTCACGATTCAATTATCTCATCACCTACAGACCTGGTAGTCGAAACGGCAAAGCTGACGCCCTCTCCCGCAAAGACATTAGACCGCTCAATGTGGAAACCCCGTCTACGGTTATACCCTCATCAAACTTTTTAGGTCTACTCGTTCATAAAGATCCTCAGTTCCAAAAAGCTCAAAATCAGGATTCCACAAAACCAACTCATCTTCTGCAAAGAAATCCAGATGGTTTATATTACCATGGTAAACATCTATACATACCACCTCAGTATAGAATTTCTCTTTTACGAGCTTATCATGATTCCCCTCTCACGGGACATTTAGGCATACAAAAAACTCTAGAGCTACTTAAGCGTAATTACTGGTGGCCAACTATGCTTTCCTCTGTAGAAGACTATATTTCAAATTGTGCTATTTGTGCCACGTGTAAACCATCACATCAATCTCCAATGGGACTTCTACAACCATATCCAGTTCCAGAAACCCCTTGGACTCATCTCGCAATGGATTTTATTGTCGATCTACCAAAATCTTTGTCCTACACCTCCATTTTTGTAGTAGTTGATTTACTAACAAAAATGGCGCATTTTATACCAGCTATAGGAGTACCCACTGCACAACAAACTTGCGACTTGTTTATCAGGAATGTTGTTAGATTACATGGGTTGCCTATGGTACTCCTTTCAGACAGAGGATCACAATTCACCTCTCGGTTTTGGAGACATTTATGTAATACTCTACAAGTAACTCAAAAGCTCACAACTTCATATCATCCACAAACGAATGGACAGGCAGAGCGCACCAATCAGTGGTTGGAGCAGTACCTCCGCTGCTTTTGCTCCAACCAACAGGATCAATGGGCTGACCATCTAGCTCTGGCAGAATTCGCCTACAACAACGCTAAGAATTCTTCAACTGGCTTTAGCCCTTTCTTTCTCAATCATGGACTCCATCCCAGAATCAGCTTCCTTCCTTATACACCATCTCCCTGTCCTAAAGTCAACGACACTGTGAATGACATCTCCCAGACCTTGTCAGTTGCTCGAGACAACATAAAACATGCACAAGCATCCCATAAACGTTATTATGACTTGCGGCATAAGCTTCAACCTGTCTACCAGGTTGGACAACTAGTCTGGTTGTCAACTAAAAATTTGCGCTTACATACACCCTCCAAGAAAATGAGTAAGCTATTTATAGGTCCTTTTCCTATAATTGCCGTTAGGAATCCAGCTACTGTCACTCTACAACTGCCTCACTCATATAAGTTGCACCCAACTTTCCATGTCTCCCTGGTTAAACCCTGTCTTTCCGACAGATTTACCGTGGATTCTGTTACACATGTTCTTTCCCAGGATTTGGAATATGAGATAGAAGCTATTCTTGACTCCAGGAGGCGAAGGGGTGTTTTGGAATATCTAGTACGATGGAAAGGGTATGATCATTCTGAAGACTCATGGGAACCTGCTACTTCAGTCACGGCCCCCAGGTGTGTTTCACTTTTCCACCGTAGAAATCCGGAAAGACCTTGTCCTTAGAACCCTCGCTGTGGGTGTTCTTGGGGGGGGGATATGTCAGATCCTTCCTTTTTTCTCTGCTCACTGCCCCTTTAATGAATGCACCTGCCTATTTAAGACACACCTTTGCCTCTCTTCTATGCTGGATTATCTGCAATTCTCAGTGAACTGTGTGTGAAACTGAGCCAATCCGGCTCCACCTAATTTTCCAGCATCTCAGAGCGGCACTCTCGCTCTCACTACTAACCGCAGCTTGTACTTTCAGCTTGTCTCAGACCAGTATCGGCTGCTACCGGCTGACGTCATCAGCTACCGCCTGGAGCCATTCTCACACAGCTCCACGCTGCAAGCCGCAAACCTCCGCGGTCTCTCATATAACTTTGCACACCTCTGTTTCCAGGACTGATTAACAGGTCGTATGTTTACCAATACTATTACTTGATACCTTATATTACATTCGCTTCAGTATCTACCTTGATCAATATCTCACTGATTATCTGGACAGTATTATTGCATGAACCTGAACTTTAATCCTGCCTAATTAGTTTACTGCAGACTACAGTGTTTGTAGGATAAAACTATCTAGCTGGCAAATATTAATACAGATAGGTTAACCTAGCAAAAGTCTTATATTGTTAACCAACCTGTAACACTATACATATTTTTTGTCAATTCCTATAATAATTGCTATAAGAAATCCTGTATGTTTCACTTCCCATAGTGAACAAACAAACAAGAAATATAATTATAACAACACCTGTCCGCCGCAGCTTGATAAATCAACCCCATACTGTAGTCAATTGTGATTGAATAAAGTTGCACCAACTCTTAACAGGATGTGCGCATGTTCCCAACATCTTCTAGATGGTAATTCCCAGATTTTTTTATTATTTTTTTTGTAGGCTGAGGAAAACTCCAGTGTCAGGCAGAGATTGTTGAATGGTAAGTGCCTTTGCTAGTAAGCACTTACCTTGTTTAACCAGCCTCTTATGTTGTAGATACCTGTAGGAATCTTCAATAAATAATTACCATGACCAATTAGTTAACCACTTCTGTGCTCATGATGAGAACGGGTCATCATGCAAATTGCTGCCTGTGACCACAGGACGACCTGTTTTTGTCATGAAGGGGAATCACTGATCACAGCATTGGATCAGCGATTCTCTTGCACTGCAGGCCCGATCATTGGTTGCACAGTGGACCTCACTCCAAGAGCATCATGGGAGTGTCAGTGATGTCACCATGAACGTGCAAGGTGACATCAAAGAGGGGGCAGGACCACAATATGACAGGCGGGTAAGGGAGCTGGATGGGGGTTTGCTGTTCAAATCCCTCATTCTTAGCTCCCTTACTAGCCACAGACCTCCAAGAACCTCATTTGAAAGAGAACTCCCACAACAAACCAGATCTTTAAAAAAAAAAAAGTACAAACACAATACATGGGGTTTGCTTGGGAATGGGACATTAAAGGCTCAATAACAAAACCCCTGTTATTTCTAAAGACCCCTAATAAAGTTTATTTTATAGCAGACAAGACCCTCTCGTATATATACTGTGTATATATATATATATATATATATATATATATATATATATATATATATATATATATATATATATATATATATATAGAATAGATATATAGATAGATAGATAGATAGATAGATAGATATAAAAATCTTGTCTGTATAGCTAGGTGATCACTGTTTTCAATATGATTTCCTAAAATCTTAAAGGGACATGAAACCCAATAATTTTTTATTCCTGATTCAGACAGAGCATGCAATTTAAAGAAAGTTTCCAATTTACTTCTATGATCAAATTTGCTTCATTCTTATGTTATTCTTTGTTGAAGAGATATCTAGAAAGGTAACGTGCACATGCCTGGAGCAATTCATCACAGGAAATAGTGCTGCCCTCTAGTGCTCTGGCTAATGCATAACATTGTTGCAAAACTGCTGCCATCTAGTCCTGCAGAAACGTGCACACGCCTGAGCTTACATTCCTGTTTTTCAACAAAGAATAACAAGAAAACAAAGAAAATGTGATAATAGAAGTAAATTGGAAAGTTGTTTAAAATCCTGTGCTCTATTTGAATCATGAAAGAAAATATTTGAGTTTTATGTCCCTTTAACATAAGAGACAAATACCATGAAATATAAATATAATAATGGTATATTCTGAATCTGCTGGATATATCGTTTGTCTGGGTCACTTACTGAAAGGGTTAAAGGGACAGTAAAGTAAAAATTAAACGTTCAAGCTTCAGGCAGAACAAGCAATTGTAACTAACTTTGTAATTTACTTCTATTATCTCACTTACTTTGTTCCTTTGGTATCCTTTGTTGAAAAGCATAACTAGGTAGGCTCGGGAGTAGCAATGCACTACTGGGAGATAGCTGGTGATTGGTGGGGGCACCCATTGGCTCACCCAATGTGATCAGCTAGTCCCCACTACTACTCCAACAAAAGATTCCAAGAGAATAAAGCCAAATTTGATAACGGAAGTAATATAGAAAGTTGTTTAATGCTCTATCTGAATCATGAATGAAAACATTTGGGTTTCCTATCCCTAATGAGAATAACCTGGATGTTAATTGTGGGTTTGTGCCCTTTAAAGGGACATAAAACAAGTTGGGATAGAGACAAAATAATATAATATGTACTCTAATTACTTTACCTACAAATGTATACTGCAGTGCCTCGCCATTAACCCTTTCTTTTTAGTTTCTGAATTGTAAAGCTCTAACTCCCCCTACACAATTCCGTTTATGGCTGTATCTATGTTTATTGTTCTTTTGGTAAAATGCAGAAGTGAATAGGGATTATCTGCTGGAGCTGCCTAGAAGCTGGGAACTCAGTTGAAATACAATGCCTGTGTATAAACACTGATAAGGGGGGTGGAGTTGGCTGTTCCAGGCAGTTTAGCTATGTAATTCATTTTGCTTATTTTTGAAAATTATTTTAAAATACTTGCCAGCAATTTTTAAACAATTTTTTAATGCAAACTATTTTAAATTAATTAGCCCTTTTAGGATATGCACAAATCTCAACCGGTTTTATGGCACTTTAAGAACGTTTCTGAATTATTATTTTTTACAAGATCAGAAACTGAAAAAACATGACTAGCTCCTTTAACAAAATATTTTATTAATCTAAAATGTGACTATAAATCTATATTTGCAAGAGAGGTGGGGCAGTTAGAAAGAGACAATAAACAGTATATAAATGCAAATACAATCATGTATTCAAAGCAAATATTAGCCTGAAAATAATATGCAGATGTATTTTTAAAAAATATTTGTTGTTTAAATATTCTATAAATAAGTGTTTCTATAAACTAAGGAAGTAATGGGTATCACCTTGTTGAAAGCTAGGTTTTCCCCTTATCTAATCTCTTAGGGCAGATAAAGTGTGAAAACAATGGCTCAGTGGAATATAACAATATTAAAGGGACATATTATCCAAATGATGAATCACTTGAGGCAGTGTATAAAACAAGGCTGAGTAGGCTATCAGGCTTTGCACGCTCTCTTTTACTGCCTGTTTTATACATGTCCCTAACTGTCCTCAGCAGAAAAGACAGATAAGAACAAAAATAGAGGTTCCAAGATGGCAGCACCCATTCATTTATAGAAACTCAGTGGAATAGAGAAAACTGACATTTTTTCTAGGAATTACATGAAAAAAAAAATTCAGAGAAATATATTTTTTTACTACACATAATTAAAAATGTTATATTATAATATTACAGTGTTTAATATCCACTTAATGACGGTATGGAGTACAGCTGTTTTAATTTATAGAGCTTTTTTTCTTTCCATATGTCAGGGGTGGGAGGGGGGGGGGGGGGCTTATGGAAAACACATGTGACTTGTGACCTCGTTTTTAAACGTCTCCCTGTTCTATCTCCACTACAGCTGCTGGTTGTGTGCCCAGGATCCAGATGTTGCATAGCAGAGCTGACCTGAGCTCTGCAGCACCTGGGTTTTATCACAATTCACTGCGCAGTTCAGAAGCAGAACAAATGTAAAAAAAACTTACAGCAGCCAGAATGCAAGTGGAATGTCCTGGCTTCCCTTGGTAGACACAGTTCATCCTAAGATTTATATAAGTTTGACATTAAGTATTGATTAAATAATGTTAAAGGGGGATGTGAAGGTCAAATCTTTCATGGTTCAGATAGAGCATACAATTTTAAAGGGACAGGCAACCCAAATTTTTTGTTTTTATGATTTGGATAGAACATACAATTTTAAACAACTTTCCAATTTACGTCTATTATCAAATTTGCTTCATTCTCTTGCTATCCTTTGCTGAAGGAAAAGCATTGCACTACTGGCAGCTAGATGAACACATCTAGTTAGCCAATCACAAGAGACAAATGTGTGCAGGCACCAATCAGCAGCAGCTCCCACTAGTGTAGGATATGTGCATATTCTTTTTCAACAAGGGTTACCAAGACAATGAAGCACATTTGAAAATAGAAGTGAATTAAAAAGTGTCTTAAAATAACATGCTCTATCTGAATTGTATAAGTTTAATTTTGACTTTCCTATCTCTAAGACACTTTTCAGTTTACTTTTATTACTACATGGACTTTGTTCTCTTAGCATCATTTTTTGGAAAAGCAAACCTAGGTAGGCTCAGCAGCAATGCACCACTGAAAACTAGCTAGTGATCAGTGGATACACACATATGCATCTTGTCATTGGCTCAGCAGATGTATTCAGTTAGCTCCCAATAGTGACTTACTGCTCTGAAACTGATTTTAATTATGCGTTTAACCACTTTGCAAATTTTAAACACATAGATATATCCAAGCAACAGTGCAATATTAAAATGCTGTAAAACAATAGTTTTTTTTTCATTTAGCACTTTTATATTCCTTTAATGCAAAGAGCTCAGAACAGAGCAAAAACAGCTATTTGACATACAAAAATAAACATAAAGGAACAATTTCACATCTATCTGCTGCAGAGTATTAAATGTAACAAGTCATTTAAAGAGAATTTCTTTACAGTACAGCGTCCCTTTAATATGCCATCTTGCTAGCATACCTGATACTTTGGAGGAGGTCCGTAGGGTGTCGAATTCAGAAAAATCGTCTTTCAGTGCCCCATTTAAATTGCTGAATGGGTCAAATGATGAACTCCCTGCAGAACGTGAACAAAGTTAGATTGCTGCAACCCTAAAAACCAATATGTGCCTAATTTATGAAACAGTTTTTTGAAGACATCTATAACATAATTTGAAGCAATAACTGGATACTATATATTTTTTTCACGGACTACACATTTAGAAACTTTGTACCACTTTTTTTTTCTTTTGGGTCCATTTTTTTTGTATTATTTATTAGAACATACACACTGTATTGATAGTATTTTTTGTGCTGATATTTATATATCTGTTTATTATTAAAGAATGAAACTATTCTATAATTTATCCAATTGTCTATTTTCATAACACGTTTTATTCGAATGGTTTATTTGTTCACACTTTAGCCTGCGTTCAGTCGCTCTCCCCACATGTATATAATTCATGGAAATTGACTCATCCTTGATCCTTTGTTATACAAGTTATTTGTCCCTAAGGTTGGAAACACTTTGGATGAATAAAGTACTTAAAATGAATATGTAAGAAATCTTAGCTATATATTTTTTGTTACAGCTATGTAATCATATGTAATTACAGGAAAAGCAGGCAAAAGAAATGATAAGAGTGCATTCCAAAGTTGTTTTGCTATTAATATTTAAAATATATAATGGGGATATAATTTTGATTCGGCATTTATTTGCAAAACAAATGCAGCACTTTGTGAGTTGCACTTTCACACTGTTTGGCACCAAAACAAAATCTGCGGCAAACAAATACAGAATCCCAAAATGTTGCCTATATCTAGTTCACAGTATAAATGTTTGTGTGTTTATGATTGGCTGATGGCTGTCACATAATCCAGGGGGCACGGAAGTAACTGAATTTTGTTAGGAAAAAAATCTGCTACTCATTTTAAATTCAGAATAAATGCTATTACATTATCTTTTCTATTATGTATTTGTTTATTATGCAATTCCACTGTACTTAAAGGGACATGAAACCCTGAATTTTTCTTTCATGATTTAGGTAAAAAACATACAATTTTCCAGTTTACTTCTATTATCTAATTTCCTTCATTCTCTTGGTAGCATTTTTTGAAGGAGCAGCAATGCACTACTGGTTTCTAACTAAACAGATGGGTGAGCCAATGACAATCAGTATATATATGCAGTCACCAATCAGCAGCTAGAACTTAGGTTATTTGCTGCTCATGCGCTTACCTAGATAAACTTTTTTGCAAAGAATAACAAGAGAAGGAAGCAAATTAAATAATAGAAATAAATTGGAAAGTTGTTTAAAATTGTATGTTCTGGCTAAATCAGGAATGTCTAATTATGACTTTACTGACTGTCCCTTTAATGGTCTTTTGATGAATGTTGTGACTGTTAAGCACAAATAAAATACCAACACACAGAGGAAGTCTGGCACTCTCTTGCAAGCACACAGCTAAGATTAAAAGCAAAAATGTTAGAGTTAGTTACCGCATCTGGCCAAATGGGTCCAAGCTCAGGACCCAGTCACGGTCTCTTCCCTCCTGGGTGCCTAATAAAGCCAAACAATGCACGCTCTCAATCAAACAAAACCACATAACGGTGCACAGACCTTATGCAACCTCAGGGCTAAAACCCAGAGCATCATAGGACAGGGCTCGACAAACCCAGGAGCCTGGGAGCCACTGGCTCCTAGAATTTTACCCCTGGCTCCTAACTTTTTGGGTTATTCTCCATATATCTATAAACAAATCCAACTGTCTGGCTCCTAAAAAATATGCCTGGCTCCTAAATATTCTTACTGGCTCCTAATTTTTGAACATATGCGTCAAGCACTGTCATAGGATGTGTACCCAGTTCCGTTTGAGAGTGCAGCCCATTTCCGTGTTTCACAAATGAAATATGTTCAGTGCTTCCAATAAATAATGGTATAGGCTGCTCCATTCCCACTCTAGGTGTATCTGTATATTCCTACCTGGGTTTGACACACTCGCTTTAATTGTTGGACCAGGTCTCCAGGGATCTGATGTAGAATTTTCTGTTGCCACAGCCTGTGAAGGAGCCCAGGGGTCTGCATTTTTTGGAAGAGGTTGTGTTGATGAACCTGTGTTTGATCCCCAGAGATCTACAGGAGCAGCTGTGTTTGTATCTGCTAAATAAACAGGAGAGGTTTTATACGTCTGCATGTCACAGCTTACTCACACTTGCAACGCAGTGGAAAACACTGAGCGAAGAATATATCCATTACATTTATTGCACCCAACACATGTACAATACATTTTGTATTTTACTTACATATTTTTTTATTTGTTTCCGTATTCTACCACCACTTATCTACTGCCTACACCAGTGTTTCACAACCATGGTCATGATATCTGAATTAGAGCACAGATGAAATAATCAGCTGTTTAGTAACCATGGTTACTAACTTGCCTTCATCCATCAGCTGATTAAAGGGACACTGAACGCAAATTTTTTCTTTAATGATTCAGATAGTGCATGCAATTATAAGCAACTTTCTAATTTACTCCTATTATCAAATTTTCTTCATTCTCTTGGTATCTTTATTTGAAAAGCAAGAATGTAAGTTTAGATGCCGGCCCTTTTTTGGTGAAAAACCTGGGTTGTTGGTGGATAAATTCACCCACCAATAAACAAGTGCTGTCCAGGGCACTGAAACAAAAATTGGCTGGCTCCTTAGCTTAGATGTTGTCTTTTTCAAATAAAGATAGCAAGAGAATGAAGAAAATTTGATAATAGGAGTAAGTCTATCTGAATCACAAAAGAAAAAAATTGGGTTCAGTGTCCCTTTAATTTGACCAAAATCTGGCCTGTTAGGGTTACTTGGGGACCATGGTTGAGAAACACTGGTCTACACTAACCTTCAAAACATATTAGTGGCCTATAAGCTGCTTGCAAAAACATCTATGTTTGAAAATGAAAATATTTTTACAAATATAATACTGCCCAACCTTATGCCTGGAGTCCTCAACCGGCTGGCACTTCCCAGAACTGTATACTATTTGTGCTTGTGCAAGGAAGGGAATTCCGAAAACCTTTTCATTAGGATAATGTCAACCCAAGCTGCATGTATATGCACTAGTCAAATGGTATAAAGGAGTATTTTGGCTGTGATTATTCAGTACTATCCCGATAGATAGATAGATAGATAGATAGATAGATAGATAGATAGATAGATATAGACGGCTAGATAGATTATATAGATAGATGATATAGATATACAGATGGATAGATATACAGACAGATAGATATACAGTTGGATAGATAGATAGATAGATAGATAGATATACATATGGATAGATAGATATACAGATGGATAGATATACAGATGGATAGATATAGATATACAGATGGATAGATATAGATATACAGATGGATAGATATACAGATGGATAGATATACAGACAGATAGATACATATACAGATGGATAGATAGATAGATAGATAGATAGATAGATAGATAGATATACAGATGGATAGATAGATATACAGATGGATAGATATACAGATGGATAGATATAGATATACAGTTGGATAGATAGATAGATAGATATACATATGGATAGATAGATATACAGATGGATAGATATACAGATGGATAGATATAGATATACAGATGGATAGATATAGATGTACAGATGGATAGATATACAGATGGATAGATATACAGACAGATAGATACATATACAGATGGATAGATAGATAGATAGATAGATATACAGATGGATAGATAGATATACAGATGGATAGATATACAGATGGATAGATATAGATATACAGATGGATAGATATAGATATACAGATGGATAGATATACAGATGGATAGATACACAGACAGATAGATACATATACAGATGGATAGATAGATAGATAGATATACAGATGGATAGATAGATAGATAGATAGATATACAGATGGGTAGATAGATATACAGATGATATATAGATATACAGATATATATATACAGATAGATAGATATACAGATATATATATTTACAGATAGATAGATATACAGATGGATAGATAGATATACAGATGGATAGATATAGATATACAGATGGATAGATATACAGACAGATATACAGATGGATAGATAGATATACAGATGGGTAGATAGATATACATATATATATATATATATATATATATATCTGTATATATATACACAGATAGATAGATATACAGATGGATAGATAGATATACAGATGGATAGATAGATATACAGATGGATAGATATACAGATGGATAGACAGATATACAGATGGATAGATATAGATATACAGATGGATAGATATAGATATACAGATGGATCGATAGATATACGGATGGGTAGATAGATATACAGATGGATATATAGATATACAGATGGATAGACAGATATACAGATGGATAGATATACAGATAGATATACAGATGGATAGAAAGATATACAGATGGATAGATATACAGATGGATAGATATACAGATAGATAGATAGATATACAGATGGATAGATATCCAGACAGATAGATATACAGTCGGATAGATAGATATACAGATGGATAGACAGATATACAGATGGATAGATATACAGATAGATATACAGATGGATAGAAAGATATACAGATGGATAGATATACAGATGGATAGATATACAGATAGATAGATAGATATACAGATGGATAGATAGATATACAGATGGATAGATATACAGATGGATAGATATACAGACAGATAGATAGATATACAGATGGATAGATAGATATACAGATGGATAGATATACAGATAGATATACAGATGGATAAATAGATAGATAGATAGATAGATAGATATACAGATGGGTAGATAGATATACAGATGATATATAGATATACAGATAGATAGATATACAGATGGATAGATATAGATATACAGATGGATAGATATACAGACAGATAGATATACAGTCAGGATAGATATATAGATATACAGATGGATAGATAGATATACAGATGGATAGATATACAGACAGATATACGGTCGGATAGATAGTTATACAGATGGATAGATAGATATACAGATGGATAGATATACAGATAGATAGATATACAGATGGGTAGATAGATATACGGATGGGTAGATAGATATACGGATGGATATATAGATATACAGATATATATACAGATAGATAGATAGATATACAGATGGATAGATGGATATACAGATGGATAGATATACAGACAGATAGATAGATATACAGACGGATAGATAGATATACAGATGGATAGATAGATATACAGATGGATAGATATACAGATAGATAGATATACAGACAGATAGATATACAGATGGATAGATAGATATACAGATGGATAGAAAGATATACAAATGGATAGATAGATATATAGATGGATAGATAGATATACAGATAGATATACAGATGGATATATAGATATACAGATATATAGATATACTCTGGTTGTTTGCTAAGTTTTTAGTATATACTCCTCCAGTGTATGTCTAGAGCAGATCGAGAGGTTTTGAGGGATTTGTATTGTTGTATCTCCTAGCGCTATGTGTATGGGTTTGCCTTATTTTTATTTTTATTTCTATTATCTTTTTCTAAGTTTAATTTTATTATTTGTGGGTTTATTCTTCTGCCTGCAAACAATTTGGTGGTGTGATTACGTATTGATTTTGTGTTTTGTGTGTTCAATTTTGTTATTTTTTCTTTTGTATTCAACAGTTGTTCATTTGTCTTAATGAAGGCTTCTATGTAAGCCGAAACGTCGACCTATCCTTATGACTTTCTAACGCTATTGTTACAAACAATAAACTAACTTTGATGTATACAAATCCTGAGAGTGCCCTCCCTTTCCTAGCTTTTAGATATACTGATATATATACAGATAGATAGATAGATAGATAGATAGATAGATAGATAGATAGATAGATAGATATACAGATGGATAGATAGATATCAGATGGATATATAGATATAAAGATGGATAGATAGATATACAGATATAGATATACAGATGGATAGATATACAGATGATAGATAGATATAAAGATGGATAGATATACGGATGGATAGATAGATAGATAGATAGATAGATAGATAGATATACAGATGGATAGATATACAGATGGATAGATATACATACGGATGGATAGATAGATATACAGATGTCAGATAGATAGATAGATAGATAGATATACAGATGGATGGATAGATATCCAGACAGATAGATATACAGATAGATAGATATACAGATGAATAGATATACAGATGGATAGATAGATATACAGATAGATATACAGACAGACAGACAGATAGATAGATAGATAGATAGATAGATAGATAGATAGATAGATAGACAAAGATATACAGACGGATGGACAGACAGAAATACAGATAATTAAATAAAAAAAACAATTTGATGAAGTAAATGACTGGCAGAAATGTATAAAAGCGCCACATTGCCTCGCCATAACAAAGAATGCTAATTTCTGAGAGCCTTTATGTAAAACGCACAGCTTAAACTTTGTATGCAACCAGCAGCACTGGGTGATGTAATGTCAGCCTAACTCTTATGACAAAGATCCTCAGATTCCAGCGTGATTGCTATGAAAACCAAGGTGCACACAGAGGTGACAGACCCAAAGGATCATTTCTGTCCCAGAACAATAGCTAAAAATAAAAAAGTTGCATCATAGGTCTTAAATGAACGTAGAGTTTGGATGACCAAAGTAACAGCTGAAGTTCAGTATTTTGAAACTCTCAAAGATTTATATATTGTGGTTTTTAAAAGCACCATATTGTAATTGGAAGAGATCATTTGGCAGTTCATTAAAGGGACATTAATCACATTGAAATATTAAAGGGACATGAAACCCCAAATGTTTCTTTCATGATTTAGGTAGAACATACAATTTTAAACAGCTTTCCAGTTTACTTCTATCATCAAATTTCCTTCATTCTCTTGGTATCGTGTGTTAAAGGAGCAGCAATGCACTACTGGTTTTTAACTGAACACATGGGTAAGCCAATGACAATCGGTATATATATATATATATATATATATATATATATATATATGCAGCCACCAAAGAACACCAATATTAGGATCGCATTTACGCTCCTCGTGCTAACGATATCGCTCTACTTGTAATCTGGCCCATAGTGGGGTAACTATTTACTTACCAAAAGACTTCCAAGGATCCTGTGATACAGGAGAGGCAGTGGCTGCTCCCCACGGATCTGACTGACTGCTGGGCGGTACCGCTGCTGCCCAGGGTTCAGGCTTCTGTGATGCAGGGGCTCCTGCAGGGAGCGCATCCATTAAGTCCAACAAGGAGGCTTGTTTCTGTAAATATACATAAATAAAGATTAGGGTAGCACATATATATATATATATACACACACACACACATATATATATATATATATATATATATATATACATAAATAAAGATTAGGGTAGCACATATATATATATATATATATATATATATATATACAAAGACACACTGTTGCAAAAACTGTGCTTTTGAGCCATAAGACATGTAACAACTTCCAGCTGTGTGCAACCAAAACAAACTGTTATATTTTTGCAAATTGGTTTGTAGTCTCATATGTATCGTTGCCACAACCTAGTTTTCTACAGGAATCAAATTGTTGCAAAGTTCTTACCGGTAACACTCTAATATCAGGGTACAAGTAGAGTGTTAACTGTGTATGTTTTTTCGGCTGAGTGAGTTTTACACATACATATTTGGGTATTATATTTTCTCCTTTGTAGGTAAATATACTTTCAAATAACCTCCAAAAGCTTTCAGTATTCCAGTATATTATATTGTATCATGGGTAAATGACATGAGCATGTATATTGGTGGTCTTGAGCTAACTTTATGCAGCGGTGAAAACATCAACCCAGGTTACTCACGGTTATCCGGCCCCACTCTGCGGGTAGTTAGAAAGTGTCCAGGCACTCCTCCTCATTTACCCATGATACAATATAATATACTGGAATACTGAAAGCTTTTGGAGGTTATTTGAAAGTATATTTACCTACAAAGGAGAAAATATAATACCCAAATATGTATGTGTAAAACTCACTCAGCCGAAAAAACATACACAGTTAACACTCTACTTGTACCCTGATATTAGAGTGTTACCGGTAAGAACTTTGCAACAATTTGATTCCTGTAGAAAACTAGGTTGTGGCAACGATACATATGAGACTACAAACCAATTTGCAAAAATATAACAGTTTGTTTTGGTTGCACACAGCTGGAAGTTGTTACATGTCTTATGGCTCAAAAGCACAGTTTTTGCAACAGTGTGTCTTTGTTTGAAGTGAAATTCTCAAATTGCATATTATACTGTGACAAGTCAAGCGCATAGTGCATAAGATAATATTTTGAAGCCATGGATCAGGAAGAAATTGTAAACAGACGAGCAAAACTTGATTTACTCATTAAAGGGGACACCACTCCTAAACACACACCTGTAGATTTGAGCACATTGTTTTCTATGAAAGAGAAATTAACCATTAAGGAACTTAAGACATGGTGGGAAATGGAATTCTTACTACTGTATATAAATGAGGAAAAAATACCACGAGGCCTCAGAATGAAAAAGTACCCAGCAGCAGAAAAAATGGATGTGGTTTTTATGAAAGAATGGAATCAGAATTTAACTGATTGCTCTGTGATTCTTATGAAGCAACTATTAAAGAAAAGAACAGAGGAAAGAGAAACCACTCTATGTGAGCTAGCTGAGATACAAATACAGATTGATGATCTTAAAGAAGATGAGAGATTTGAAGATTATATGAAACAACTGAAAGATACAACTGAAAGAATTGATAATGAAGTGGTCGCAAGAAAATTGGGCAAATATCAAAGAGATTGTAAGGACTATGATTTAGATATAGTTTATAGTTGGAACACCAATACTCAGCAAAATAAAAGAAGAAGTCATCAGAACAAAAAGAATAAGGGAAAAAGGGTGGAAGGAGACATGTCCAGTAATAAAAAGGAAGCACAAAGAAAAGTCACCTTTTCAAGCACAGAGGGCAGTTCATATGCATATAGTCCAAGATCATCTACACCCATGAGTGAGGAAAATAATGAAAGAGATAATTCTCTAGGAGCAAGACCTAAAGAAAAAGTGGAACACAGATCACTGGTGGATCTGGGGATTACCCCTAATATGTCCGGCCACGAGCATAAAGTAAAAGATGGAGACCCAAAAAGAATAAAGAAGAAAAAGGAAGAAGATCAAAAAGCGAAATATCCCAGCAGGCTGACCAGAGCAATGAGAGAAAAGAAGGATCAGAACTAGAGAGTATAATAAATTTATCATCTGTCCCATTAACCAACATACAGAAGATTGCACTCTCGAAGGGAATGGGTTTCTCTCCAACAAGAAATATGGACTTATTTGATACCATTGTTGACCTCAATAAGTTTGTACGAAAGGTCACTTTAAAAAGGCATTTTTTTAATGAGGATCCATCTTCCATTTATGACAGTGAGATAGTGGATACGGGTATGGCTGAAAGTAGTACAATGGGCACTGATATAGATTCACTAACTTTTAATGAATTGTGTGATACCAACAGTTTAAGGATCTTAAATAGTGAAAGCTTGAGATATGATCCCAGTAATTTAAGTATTCCAAGCTCTACACAAAAAATAGGACACACAAGTAGTTTTTATCCTATACATGCAAGAGGGGATCTAATTGAGGTATTTCACGCAGTGGTGGAAGAAGAATTGACACAATTGTACAACACAAAAGTAAAAGATACACACACAAAAAAGAATAAAAGGGATAATTTGTCACACCAGGAGAGAAAAGCACTAAAAGAAATTAGGGATAATACCAACATAGTAATTTCTAAATCTGATAAGGGTGGCACTATCGTGGTACAAGATAGGGAAGCATATGTATTGGAAGCTGAAAGGCAACTATCAGATGAAAATACATACCATAAATTAACATATAACCCCACAGAGCGGTTTAATAATGAGTTAAAAATTTTGTTAGATGAAGGCGTTCACCAGGGTTTTTTGACACAAGCACAGGCAGAATGCTTAGTAAATGAGAGCCCTACAGTAACTGTATTTAAACATCTCCCTAAAGTTCATAAATGCGCATCAAGACCGCCGGGGAGGCCCATTATCTCCACAATAGGAACCATAGGAGAAAACCTAGGGAGATGGATTGACGAATTTCTACAACCCATAGTAAAAAGCTTACCAGGTTATCTTAGGGATACGAAACACCTACTACGTAAGGTGGAAGATCTAGGATGGGATAGTGAATCACTGTTCTTAACCATAGACGTAGAATCGTTATACTCCTGTATACCGCATAGGGAGGGATTAACTGCCCTTAACGAAATGCTACATACGTATACTAAATTTGAGACATGCTTTATTGAATATATTGTGGATATAGTCCAATTTCTTTTAACCCATAACTATTTTCTATTTGAAGGCTGTTTTTATGTACAATGTCAGGGCACGGCGATGGGGGCGAAATTCGCCCCCTCGTATGCTAACTTATATCTTGGATATTTTGAACTGAAGAAAATATTCACTACTAATAATCCTTTTCAAAACCGTATTTTATTCTATACTAGATTTATAGATGATTTGCTAATAGTCTGGAAGAATGGTGATTCAACTATAGAACAGTTTATGGGATATTTAAATGACAATAATAACAATTTGAGGTTTACATTCTTTTGCTCTGAGAATAGTGTAGATTATCTAGACCTAACGATAAAAGGAGATGTAGATAAAGGATGCATTACAACAGAAATATTTAGAAAAAAAACATCAGGCAATACCATACTTAGGGCAGATTCTGGCCATCCCTATAGTGTGAAAAAGGGGATCCCTAAAGGCCAGTTTATGCGCTTAAAACGTAATTGTAGTAGTGAAGAGAATTACTCTATACAAGCAAATATATTAAAAAATAGACTGATGGATAGGGGCTATAAGAAAAGAGATCTAGAAATAACCATGGAAGAGGTTAAGGCCATGGACAGGAAAGCTTTATTGCAGGATAAAAACAAACAGGATAAAGTTTTAGGAAATATGGATAAGTTAACTTTTTCCACTAAATATAGTAGACAATATTCAGAAATTTGTAAAATTATTCAGAAATTTAGCCCACTACTAAGAAATGATCCAAAATTGAAAACAGTCATAGACAAAGGAATCAGGTGTGTATCAAGGAGAGCAGAAACCATAGAGAACAATCTTAAAAGAAATTTTTCTAACAAGGAGAAAAAAGAGGATAGAATGTGGCTTAAAAAGAAAAATGGGAACTATAGGTGTGGTGGCACACCATGTAAATCATGTAAATACTTGGTTAGGAGTGATACTTTTAACTCTACAGTAACAGGTAATGTGTACATGGTGAACCATCACCTTAATTGTAATTCCAGATATATAGTGTATCTTATCACTTGCAAACTTTGTTTTTTTCAATACACTGGTAGAACGACACGCATGCTCAAAGATAGAGTGAGAGAGCACCTACTGTCTCTTGAGAGTGAGGTGCCAAAGACACCAGTGGCGAAACATTTTGCCCAACATAGAAGGAATGATAACTTTGATATAAGTGAATTAAAATATATCAATACTTTATTTTCATTTCAAGGTATTGATCATGTGCCCAAGCTGAATACAGGTGGCAATAGATCACAGACGCTTAATAGGAGAGAAGTGTACTGGATTTATACTTTAAAGACAGGGAGTCCTTTAGGCATAAACGAAAACTCAGATGTAAAACTTTATATAGGTAACTAAGTTAAAATCGATAGTTAATAGTATTCGAAATTTTCTCCATAGGATGATAAATATTTAGATATAACTATTAATAAATAAAGGTGAAAAGTTTTTCAAAATATAGCTATTACTAGAGGCTTTAGATTATATTGCAATGGATTATTATTAATTTATTGTGCTTAGTCCTTAATATACGGCTATACTTATATCTAATATATGCCCTTTTATTTGTGTACTATGTAATAGCTCAGCGGTATATAAAATTCTGAGACAGTAAAAGTATTGGTTTATATAGCATTAGATATTTTTCCCACCATTTGTGTTAATGTTTCTAACTATATATTTTTAGATACAATGTGCTTGTAAATTTAAGATTGTTATTTTAAATATTGTGATGTGATAATGATGCACCAAATTGAATGACGTATAGATCACAAACATGCCGCTAAATATATAAGCGGTAGTATACCTTTAAATCCTGAGAATGAATAGTGAGTGTAATAAAAGGTGCAATCAGACAGCTGTGAGTATCCCTGACGAAGTGCTGTTTAGCAGCAGGAAACGCGTTGGATGTAGCTTATGTGTGTGGAGTGGTGGAACCTTTGTTTTTTCGATGTAATAAATACACAGTGTTGATTTAGCTTGGTCTGTGAATGCTTATTTCTTCGCAATTGTGGTAAGATTATATATATATATATACACACACACACACACACACATATATATATATATATATATATATATATATATATATATACATAAATAAAGATTAGGGTAGCACATATATATATATATATATATATATGTATATATACACACACACACATATATATATATATATATATATATATATACATAAATAAAGATTATGGTAGCACATATATATATATATATATATATATATATATATATATACACACACACATATATATATATATATATATATATATATATATATATATATATATATATATATATATACATAAATAAAGATTAGGGTAGCACATATATATATATATATATATATATATATATATACACACACACACACATATATATATATATATATATATATATATATATATACATAAATATATATATATATACATATATACACACACATATATATATATATACATAAATATATATATATATACATATATACACACACACACATATATATATATATATATACATAAATATATATATATATATATATATATATATATATATATATATATGACAAAAGGAGGCACTCTGGTCTTTTAGCAAGTGAGTTTTAATATCTCAAGTGTGACGTTTCGGGGAGTCCTCTATATTTAGCCGTTGGCACACTGGCAGCTGAAGATTGAGGTGAGAGTGCTCTCTTCTGAACAGTATATATATATATGCAACAAACTAACAAGAATATTAGTAGTAGATTAGTACGTTTATTAGTTTGCTGCCCAAATCATCGGACTAAGATGGAAATTGCAATCAAAATACACACACATTTTGTATACATTTTAAAAGCGCTCTTTTTAGATGGAACAAAATACAGATGACCCTCATTTTGCACCAGTTCAATTTGCGCTGATGCACAATAAGCGCCAGTTCCAAGTGATCACATGACCACTCGTGAGGAAGTTGTTTTACAGGCTTCTTAGCTGAAAACAAAAGATTTACAGAAGAGTTTTTCACACTTGCATTTAAAGTACAGGACTGTAATACTGTCTACAGCACATTGGAATAGCTTGCCATTCATTTGTTTTCTTAAAGGCAGTTAAAGGGATATTCCGGTCAAAATGTTTATGCACATAGATGAATTACCTATTTAAAAAGAAACATATTTGCAATACACATGTAATGGCAAAAATGTTTCTAGTAAAATTATCACTGTTTTAGTGTTAGCATTGTTCTCTGCAAGTGCATGTGAAGCATAGCTAGACATTCTCAGTGCACCAGCATTTTAAATGCTGTAGCAGCCCAGAGAGCCAGTTGGGCTTGTATTATGTCAGAAATGAACAAATTGAGTCATTACCAGATGGTACAAGCACCTTAGGCTCTCTGAACAAGTGATCTGTTTAAAATGCTGGTGCACGGTGCATACTTAAATACACTTTTGAAACAGCTATAACTTTTATAAGAAGCATGTTTGCCAATACATTTATATTACAAAAATGCTTCTATTCAAAACTGAAATGCACCCATGTGGATTCCAATTTTGGCTGGAATGTCCCTTTAACTGTAAACAAATTGAATTGCTATCATAGATATAAAATAACAGTAACATATTAAAAATATTTTTCCATGTTGTCTTTTTTTATATTGATGCTAACAGGAAGTGTACATCTGTCTGTATGTTAAAAAAGGAAAAATGCCTTTTTTACATATTCCCCACTGCCCTTTTTATGGATAGTGACCTCACAAGCATAAAAACATTTTTATATTGCTGTTTTTTTACATTTACAGCATTCATTATAGGGCTTTAAAAATAATAATATATAATAACACATATAGGGCTCGTTAGACCGCTATCTGCGCTAGAAGTCATTTTTTGTGCTCGTCGTGTTGTGCTCATATTACAAGTTGAAAGTAAACTGTTTTCGCTCACGCGCTAACCCGACAAGTGTAAAAAGCCGAACTTACCTTGCTCACAATAACTTATTCTCCTATAGAAGTAAATGGAACAAAACAAGTGTGGACCCCCACCCCTCACTAATGCGCAAACCTGATTGCATATTCTCAAGTTTGCTAACTAGACATGAAAATATGAATATTTCACATTCCAATGTTCTTCACATAGAAGAATAAGTTCTATTTATTCATAAATGCATATTTCTACATATGATGGTATTTTGGTACAATATATATCTATACCTATATACAAGATGATTATATATAGGTATAGATATATACAGATATATATAAACATGTCTAATTAAAAAAGACACATGACATATTCCCCTATGTGCAGAACATTGGAATGTGAAATATTTGCAGTACATACACAGTATAAAACTTTATTAGATATGAATATTGCATGGATATAATTTTACATGTTTTCATCTACTTAATTGCAAAGGTCTCCAATGCAATTATATATATATATATATATGTCTATATATGTGTGCATATGTATTTATGTGTTTATATGTCTGTAATACATAAATACACATAGACATACATAAATTCATATGTACACACATATAAACACACACACATATATATATAACTATGTATGTATGTATGTATGTATCTCTATGTTAAAGCCCTTTGCCGGCCTTTTTTTTCTAACACCTGAGACCTCAAATCTTTTTTTTTAATAATTTGTATTAGTATTGTTATTATGAGAGTAACGGTACTTTTACATGTATTTTTGATGACATTTTTTTGTTTTGAGAAACAGTTATCAAGAGCTTTGAGGTTGCTCTAACCTGACGAGCATAAACTTCAATTGCGATCAAGCGATCGTGATTACTTTCAAGTTGTAATATGAGCAAAAAAAAACGACACACGCAAACATCCGCAATAAACCCTATTTCGCTTGCGTGTAACTGTTAGCACTCCACTCTTAATCTAGCCCATGATATATATTAAGTTATAATATAATATTACATTACTAATGTAAATTTTGGCAGGGGCCTGGAATCAAATTAATTTACTTCCCATTGAGTTACATTATATATCTGGGTTCAGTTTACGATTGTTATACAACTATTTCTTAAGGAACAGAACCCAGGTATAAACCTAGAGATACCGTATACATTTCAGTATAATGTACCCTTTTGACTGGATTAAGTTGGCTGTTACATTATACTATGACAGACTTTATAATATAAAAAAGCTACTCTCATTAGACTGGATTCCATTCTGTCAAAATTCCCATGCAAGAAAACCCTTATCGACCAGCGATGTACATAGTACATTGCAGTCATTAAGTGGTTAAAAAACAAATTACATACAAACAGCTGAGAAATGCCCCTGAAAACAGGCATACATGGGCAAGATGTAAAGCTGTTGCAAAAATGTTTTCTTATTAATTGGAATATCAGTGTTCCCCATCTACCCATATGCAAAAGTCAGGGAGTGCACTTTGTATGGATGGACAGGAAGCTGTTTTCCCTAGAGAAATATGAATGACAGTATTCCAGAGCTACAGAACTTTGTGGTGCTATACGCTATACAAATAAATGACGATGTTAATAATAATAATAACAACAACAACAACATTTTCATAGTAGCTTAAAACATATAAAACACTCACCCCCTTCTTTTTGGGTCCTTTGATGGTATGCTTCCTGCTTTCCTCCAGAGCCATTTGTAACCGCAAGTCATCCCCGCGCCGGATACGCTCTTCCTGCGAACAAGAGAAGGAGGTTTTGCTACGTGCACAAATAGATGTAAAGTTTCTGCTACCTCTAAGCTAATATTCAGAAAACACTGATAGATAAGGATGAAGAAACGGAAGGAGGACATTTTTAAAAAGAGAAGGAAAATTTGAGAAATTTGGAGAGACAGAGAAAAAAAACTGAAAATTAATATGGGAAACAGATGATATAATAACCTACTGTAGTGGACGAGGAGATGAGCGTAAAGGGAGTGGGACAAAAATGTAAAAGGTAAGAAATGAAAACAAAATACAAAAGAATGTCAGTATAGCGGTATGGGCAGGAATGGCACGGGCAGAAGAAAAACAAAATAAAAGCACAAATGTGCAGTGATAATTTACGGCCCCAATAACTAATGTGTGAACCCTAAAAAAAAACCACACAAGATGTTCTTGCATCTCCATGCACTGAGTAAATTCTACAAACTTGAGAAAGCTCATAAAATACACAGGTTTTGTCTTATACTACTATCTATCTAACCTGTAATATATATATATATATATATATATATATATATATATATATATATATATATATATATGTGTTGCTCTATCTATCTATTTATCTAATACAAAATGAGGAAGAAGGAGAGCTGAGCCCAGGTGTCAGGAAAAAGTTTTATTGCAAGGTAGGCTTTCTGGATACAAGGTGAACTCCAATCTTACGCGTTTCGCGCATGGGCACATGCGCTTCATCAGAGATATTGGTCTCTGCTGTTCAGGGTCAATATAAAGTGGTGAGTGACCTATCAGGGCAGGTATGGTAATTTAATCTTTAGATGTAAAAATTGCCAACAGGTGTATGGTCTGATGGTCACCCACTGCTATGTTTGCATTGATCCTGTGCAGCAGAGGACTAAAAAAGAACAGATAAATAATGATTGAATGATTTTAAAAATAGAACTAAATTATACATATTGTTTATAACATGTATATATATAAATCTCAGTTGGTATAGTACTGAATAATGTCACGACAGTGTATGTATATCTAGGTGCCTATTATGTAATTTGCTTTGATTTTAGTTTCTATGTTTTTTACATATTTTCACTTCTAAGAATAAGCACATATTTAAGTTAGACAGTTGGCTCACATTTTGAAGTCCCGTAATTTAACAAAGCCCTTTATGGGGAAATTTGGACTTGCAGGAGTAATATGTGGCACAACTGGAACAAAAATTGACAATAGCCCTTCATGGGGCTAACAGTACTGTTCCAAACATCATCATGCATAAATATGATTAATAATTAATAACATTCTGTAATCTAATAGCATTTATGGGTAACTTTGATACTATATGTTTGTGAGTTACTTCTGTAAGGTCCATGAAACAGTCTATATTTACTATGCTACATCCCTTGGGTCCCCTGATAATAATGGCTCCTAGTTGTGTATCGCAAATAGGAGAGAAAGGACAAACAGTAAATAAAAAATTACTCTAGAAATAGGTATTGTCCATACTAAGAAGGAAAGTTCTGTTGTTTGATACTGTAGGGGACTACAGGGGTATATTAGCTACCTTACCTGTTGTGAATAACAACACTGGGTAAGGAATAGAGCTATTAGAAAGCATGATAAAAGAATTTTAGTATGTTTTTTTTCTTTATACAATAGATTAGCTAAAGGAGAAAATGGTAATTAATTTGTCTTTTGGAGAGGGATGAATTCGTCTAGACCTAAACTGGGAACATCCTGTGATTTTATGTGTATGTTTCTTGGTTATTACTTATAGTTTCGTACTTTTCTCTACTATGAGGTTTTTATTTTTTATTTTTTATTTTGTGTCCCTGGCATATAGATTTTGGAATCAAAGACATCCTGGATGAGTGGAAGAAGAGGTACTATTCATTCAATGTACAGATTAACATCGTATCTTTTGTTCATGCCTTGTGGTGCCCTAGTTTGAAGCATGAAGATCCAGTATACTTCTCTTTTGGATAGAGTTTTATTCCTATCTCCTCCTAAAGGGTTATTTGTTATATGTTCGATTGCTTTAAACGTAAAATGGGTCAGTTTTTGTGGGTGTGTGTGAAAATGTTTCGCCACTGGTGTTCTAGGGAATTCTTCCTCTATGGATAGGAGGTGTTCCCTTATGCGGTCTTTTAAGGGACGTGTGGTGATACCAACATATTGTTGTTGGCAGTATGAACATGTGATCAAATAAATTATGTATGTTGATGTACAGTCCATCCTAGTGGTGATGGGGTATGTTGTGTTGGTTTGCGAAGAGGTAAATGTTAGACACTTATCGGTGTATTTGCAGCTTTTACATGGTATACGGCCACATCTGTAGTTGCCTTTTGTGGGAGTGAGCCAATTGGTAGTTAATGGGGTTTTATCATGAAACTTGTGTGTGATCTTATCTCGTATTGTTGGTGCTTTTTTGGCTACAAATCTAATGCGTTTCTGTAATTTATCCCTTAGGATGATGTCACTATTGAGAACAGGGAGATACTTTTTAATAATTCTAGTGATGGTGTAAAATTGGTTGCTATAGTTTGTAACAAAACATATGTCTTCTTTTATGTCATTCCTGTTTGATGTGCTTTTGGCTGTTTTGCTAATTAGCAATGATGTCCTATCCATTCTCATTACTTGCAGTTTGATTTTGAAAAGTAAACTTTTTTTGTAGCCTCTAGCTACTAATCTATTTGTTAGTTCATCTGCTTGTTTGATGTATACCTGGAGGGAACTACAATTTCTCCGTAGTCTGAGGTATTGACCCTTAGGGATACCTCTTTGTATGTGTGGAGCATGGCAAGAGTCTGCTCTTAGTATCGTATTTCTTGCTAGCGGTTTTCTGAATGTGCTGGTGATGATTTCTCCTACCCTATTATGTTCTAGTGTAAGGTCTAGAAAATTAATAGTGTGGTCATCATTTTGGTGTGTGAATGTCAGGTTGAGTATGTTATTATTAAAGTAGTTAATGATTTCTTGGATGGTAAGTTCTGTGTTCTTCTTATAGATCAAAATTAGATCATCTATAAATCTACCGTACACAACTACCTTGTCCTCAAGGGCCAGTCCACCCCCAAAGAGATAGAGATGTTCAAAATATCCCATATACAAGTTTGCATAAGAGGGGGCAAACTTGGCCCCCATGGCAGTGCCACATTTCTGGAGGTAGTAATGGCCCTCGAAGACAAAGTAGTTGTGTGTAAGGAGAAATTTTGTGAGTTCCACAAGGAATGTGATAAATTCCTCTGGGTAACTGGTGTGTCTCCTTAGCATATATGTCAAAGCTGTGAGGCCTTCCTCATGGGGGATGCTCGAATAAAGTGCTGAGACATCTATGGATAACCAAGTGTACTTTTCTTGCCATGTTACTGCTTGTATTTGTTGTATTAAGTGTGTGCTGTCTCGTATATACCCTGGCAAGGATTTGACTATAGGTTGTAATATGTTGTCTAGCCAGTTCCCTACTCTTTCGCATAGTGAGCCTCTGCTGGCTACTATAGGTCTGCCAGGTGTGTCAGTGAGGGTCTTATGTATTTTGGGGACTATGCGGAATGTAGGGATGGTAGGGTACTCAACTAGGCAATAAGTGGCTATCTAATACACAGGGTTTGTCTTATACTACTATCTATCTAACCTGTAATAATATATATATATATATATATATATTGCTCTATCCATCTATCTATCTATCTATCTATCTATCTATCTATCTATCTATCTATCTATCTAATACACAGGGTTTGTCTTATACTAATATCTATCTAACCTGTAATACTAATATATATATATATATATATATATATATATATATATATATATATATATATATATATATATCTGTTGCTCTATCTATCAATCTATCTAATACACAGACACAACACACACACACAGGTAGAACAACTTTTATCCAAACCAAACTGCTTGGGACCGGAAAAGGTTTGGATTTTAGAAAAGTTTGGATTTTGGGATATTTGCATCTGTAAAATGGGACAGTTTGAAGAGGAGATGGGACCAAGCGTAAACAACAATAACATGTCATTTAGGCAATATTTACATGTTACAACACAGCTTATACATGTAACCTAAAGGCAGATTTTTTTTTGTTTTTTTAATGCTATTGTATACACAGTACCCTCAGAAAGATAGTACACTAATCATGAAATCACAAGGGTAATATTTGTTGTTTTTAATAATTATAGACTATTATTTGCATTTAAAAAAAAAAAAAACACACAGACAGAGAAGTATGTGATTTACAGGCTTAATTAAAAAGGTTGGATTTCAGAATAAGTTTTGAATTATAGGATTCCGGATTTGGGGATTTGTACCTGTGTATACACATATTCATTTTTGCATCATAATACCTAGGACTTTAAGAGCGAGGCTAGGGGCGGAGCCTTGTTGACAGCCTGTATATGGGTGTGGTCAGTCTGTTTATGGGTAGGATTTATGTGTTCTGTAAACAAGGAAAGAGGAGCTTCAGGGCAGGAGTTCTTAAAATACAAGACAGCTTGGGAGCTCTGCATAATTTGCATTTATAGAGTGAACTGCACTATTTCAGCAAGTGGCTTTTCAAAATTTTATATTTATATTTATAATATTAAAGGGACATTGTACACTAGATTTTTCTTTGCATAAATGTTTTGTAGGTGATCCATTTACATAGCCCATCTGGTAATGTTTTTGTAACAATGTATAGTTTTGCTTATTTTTTAATAACATTGTGGTGATTTTCAGACTCGTAACCAAGCCCCAATGTTTTAGATGTATACTGATGTCTACAGATTCCTACGGCTCCTGTTTGTACAATCTGTCTTTTCATATGCAAGGAAGGGGGAGTGTCTGCTCTTGTTTTCCCAGCACCTTTCAGTGGGTGTCCCAGCCTAACCTCATCAACAGTACTAAACTGGGAGCTTCTAAGTACGTTTTCAAAAGATTTTATACTGGATTTTAGATCAGTTTCTGTGCATATTCTTCTTGATAATAGTGTCTATTACAAGTTATATAAAAATTGGTGTATACTGTTCCCTTAAATAATAAAATGTAAGTTTCTTATACTCAAGCATTTTTTATTATGCACAGGAACCACTGTCAATGCAGAGGCAGGGAACATGCACATTGATTCACGTTCTGTGCATGCTCTCAGAGCACATAGAATTGGCATGATGCCTTCGACTGCATTTGCTGTGGATCACATGCACTAAAACTGAAAACTTTTAAAAAGCATTTTCTTTTTAAAAAACAAAAAAACAACATGGATATTACATATATGCTTTTAGTTGAATTTGGAATGCACTGCCTGGAAGTTCACAAAACTTATTTTTTTAGTACAGATAACTATAAAAAATAAAAGTCTAAAATGTTAATACATAAATTCCATTAGAACATGTTTTGGTGAAATGATAGTGTTCATTTAGAGAGGTCACTTACATGGTCTACAGGTTAGAAATCTGATGGATGAATCTAACGAGATGCTTCTGAACAGATTTAAAAACACAAACAAACAAGGAATGTTTTTCATTTAGCAACTTTACAGCCTGTATCATAAAACCAAGTTTGTATTTCTTTTAAACATCCATAAAGGGACAGTAGACACATTTTTATTACAAGACATTTTTGTTGTGTTGCTATAGAATAGTGTATCTGCCAAATCTAAATGTTTTTTGTTTTTAAACAAATAACATCCTTTTTACTGGAATCATTTTTCAATAGACAAACTCCTTCCACCTTTTGCCTTACTTGGAGGAGCCAATCAGGACTTTAGTCTACAGACAACAAGGCTAACCACTTTGAGTAAGTTACTATAAAGTACATTATTATTCAGTTGTTATCTGATAAAGCCAGTTAGGGACAGATATGTAGAAGGGTTAGCCTTGAGAAGTCAGTAGGTGCATTACAAGTTCTGAAAATTAGACATGTTGCCCTAAATTACATGAAAAGAGGGCAACATAAATAAAACTATAATGCATAGTTATTATTTTGTGCATAACTAAACATTTTATATAAAAATCTCAAGGACTCTTGTTTAGTGGGGAATAAAACATACAAAATCCCAAGGCAGAGGGCAGGACTAGCTTCTGCAAATTTGCAGAGAATTTCTGTTTAACTCACCTGTTCAGCTACCTCTCTACTCATAGCCAAAGCCAGCTGCAACTGTAATTCTTCTTCTCCGCTTGTCTGGGGACGGGCTTGCTCTAGTTCAGAGGAGACACGGGGTGAAGTAGCTGAGAATAAAACAGGACATAGAAGATCAGCATTGTATTATTAAAGATACATTAAAAGCAAAATGTATGCTTGTCTCACAATCCCTAGAGAGGCCAAAAAGCAAATTCTGTATGCTGCAAAATGGTTCAAATTGCCTGAACCAGCTACCTACTGTATCTATTTTAATTGTAGACAATTAATTGTAAAGGAATGTGTGCACTGCTCTAAGCAACCACTTTGTAGTATTATGAAGCTGGAAATGTGCACTATATTTAAAGGGATATGAAACAAAAAAAAATATTCTTTCATGATTCTGATAAAAAAAATGTACTTTTAAACAACTTTCTAATGTACATATATTATCTAATTTTCTTTGTTGTTTCTGTATGCTTTGTTGAAAAACATACCAAGGTAGCCTCAGGAGCCGCAATGCACTACTGGAAACTAGCTGCTGATTGGTGTTTGCACATATATGCCTCTTGACATTGGCTCCCTGATGTGTTCAGCTACCTCACAGTAGTGCATTGTTGCTCCTTCAAAATAGGATACCTAGAGAATTACAAGTATAGAAATGTGCATAGGTGCATTTCAATTTGAAATAGAAGAATGTTTGCAATATACTTCCATTAGCAATCAGCCAATAGAATGTGAGCCAATAGGATTGAAGCTCAATCCTATTGGCTGATTGCATCAGCCAATAAGATATTTTTTTCACCTTTAATTCCGATTAATTCTATCAGCCAATCGGAATTCAAGGGAGGCCATCTTGGATGACGTCATTTTAAAGGAGAATTCATTCTTGAAGAGCTGTGGAAAGAAGAGGATGCTCCGCGCTGGATGTCTTGAAGATGGAGCCGCTCCGTGTTGGAAGGATGAAGACAGAAGATGCCATCTGGATGAAGACTTCTCTCCGTCTGGAGGACAACTACTTGCCGCTTGGATGAAGACTTCTCTTGGCTTTGTTGAGGACTTCTTGCCGCTTGGATGAAGACTTCTCTCGGCTTTGTTGAGGATGGATGTCCGGTCTTCAAAAACTGTAAGTTGATCTTCGGGGTTAGTGTTAGTTTTTTTTTTAAGGGTTTATTGGGTGGGTTTTATTTTTAGCTTAGGGTTTGGGCAGAAAAAGAACTAAATGCCGTTTTAAGGGCAATGCCCATACAAATGCCCTTTTCAGGGCAATGGGGAGCTTAGTTTTTTTTAGATAGGATTTTATTTGGGGGGTTTGGTTGTGTGGGTGGTGTGTTTTATTGTTGGGGGGTTGTTTGTATTATTTTTTTACAGGTAAAAGAGCTGATTTCTTTGGGGCAATGCCCGCAAAAGGCCCTTTTAAGGGCCATTGGTAGTTTATTGTAGGCTAAGGTTTTTTTTTATTTTGATAGGGCTATTAGATTAGGTGTAATTAGTTTAAATATTTGATCATTTATTTTTTATTTTGTGTAATTTAGTGTTTTGGCTTTTTTGTAATTTATTTAATTGTAGTGTAGTATTAGGTGTTAGTGTAACTCAGGTTAGGTTTTATTTTATAGGTAAATTTGTATTTATTTTAGCTAGGTAGTTATTAAATAGTTAATAACTATTTACTAACTAGTCTACCTAGTTAAAATAAATACAAACTTGCCTGTGAAATAAAAATAAAACCTAAGCTAGCTACAATGTAACTATTAGTTATATTGTAGCTAGCTTAGGTTTTATTTTACAGGTAAGTATTTAGTTTTAAATAGGAATTATTTAGTTAATGATAGTAACTTTTATTTAGATTTATTTTAATTATATTAAAGTTAGTGGGTGTTAGGGTTAGACTTAGGGTTAGGTTTAGGGGTTAATAACAGTAATGTAGGTTGTGGCGATGTTAGGGACAGCAGATTAAGGGTTAATAATATTTAACTAGTGTTTACGATGCAGGAGTTCGACGGTTTAGGGGTTAATATGTTTATTATAGTGGCGGCGATGCCCGGAGTGGCAGATTAGGGGTTAATAATTTTATTTTAGTGTTTGCGATGCGGGTGGGCCTCGGTTTAGGGGTTAATATGTAGTTTACGGTATGGATCTTGACGGTATTGGCTGTACCGCTCACTTTTTGGCTGGACAGGCAAACTCGTTATACCGGCGCTGTGGAAGTCCCATTGAAAAAGGACTTTTTGAAAGTTGCGGTAGTTAAGTTGCGTTATGGCCAAAAAAGTGTGCGGTACAGATATACCTGCAAGACTCGTAATACCAGCGGTAGTGAAAAAGATCCACAACAATGCTTTTTCACTCATACCGCGAAACTCGTAATCTAGCCGTTGGAAAGTTGTTTCGACTTGTATGCACTATCTGAATTATAAAAACTAAAAATTGTGTTTCTAGCGCAGTTAGCGCTCGAGCGGCAGTGTTACATAGCGCTCCATTTGTAATCTGACCCTGTATGTTCTATCTAAATCATGAAAAAAAATAGTTTCACGTCCTTTTAACTAAAAAGGAAAACTATTTCGATTTTTAAAAGTCTGCAAGAATTAAAGGTGCATACAACAAATTCCACAAGCCTAACCTTCCTACATTCTGCACAGTGACTGCTTGATCACTGTAGTAGTAATGACTGACATCAGGAAGTCAGTGCAATTGTAGTACTGTATGCAATGCCTGTAGTTAAAGGGACAGTCTAGTCAAAATTAAACTCATGATTTAGATAGGGCATGCAATTTTAAACAACTTTCCAATTTACTTTTATTATCAAATTTTCTTTGTTCTCTTGGTATCTTTTGTTGAAAAAAAAAGCTTAGGAGCGTGCATGTCTGGAGCACTTTATGGCAGTAGTTTGTCAAGAATGCTATCCATTTGCAAGAGCATTAGATGGCAGCACTATTTCCTGCCATGTAGTGCTCCAGATACCTAGGTATCTCTTCCCCTTCTTCTGTAATTTAAAGAGACAGTAAAGGGGAAATTAAACTTTCATGATTTAGATAGAGCATCCAATTTTAAACAACTTTCCATTTTACAACTATTATCTCATTGGCTTAGTTCTCTTGGTCTCCTTTGTTGAAAAGAATACCTAGGTAGGCTCAAGAGCCGCAATGCACTATTGGGAGCTAGCTGCTGATCAGTGGCCTCACATGTCTCTTCTCATTAGCTTACCTTATGCGTTCAGCTAGCTCCCAGTAGTGCACTGCTGTTCCTTCAACAAAGGATACTAAGAGAATGAAGCAAATTTGATAAAAGGAGTAAACTGAAAAGATGTTTAAAATTGTATGTTCTCTCGAAATCATGAAAAATTGGGTTCCATGTCCCTTTAAGAGACTGGACAACCCATGCCCCAACCACAACCAACCTATGTGACTGCACCTCTCCCATACGCAGGCTATTGGTTACCAGCTCTTAACCTTTCACATCCCAGAAATTATCTGGCAAATGTTTGGGGGTATATGAAAAAAAATCTAAGTTTTAATAAAAGTATACCAAGAAAATGAAGTTAACTGGATTTTTTTTTCTTTGAAATTGTACATTTCCATATTTAAGGGACATTGTACACCAATTTTCATATACCTGCATGTAATAGACACTACAATAAAGAATAATATGCACAGAGACTGACCTAACAATCCAGTATAAAACCTTTTAAAAACTTACTTAGAAGCTCCCAGTTTAGCACTGAAAGGGATGGGAAAACAATAAGGAGCAGTCACTCCCCCTTCCCCTGCATATGAAAAGACAGGTAACATAAACAGGAGTCTGTAAACGCACGTATACATTTGACACTGTGGGGTTTGGTTAGGAGTCTAAAAATCAGCACAATGTTATTAAAAAAATAAGCAAAACTATACATTGTTACAACAACACTCCCAGGCTAGGGTTGCCACCCGTCCCTTAAAATTCAGAACACTTATAAGTTACACATGCTGCAGGGTGTGCAGGGAGGAATATGAATAGTGCTGTCCAGAAACACAATACATGTTCCTCCCTGCACACCCTGCAGCATGTGTAACTCATAAGTGTCCAGGAAAACATGGCTGAGGTGGCAACCCTACTCCCTAGTGTACAATGTCCCTTTAGCGTCTCACACAACTTTAGCCAAGAAGAGACCCTGCTGTGATAATGAACACACAACACTAATCAGACAGCTATGTAAACAGACTAACGTTGTACATTGTTTTCGCCAGCTGTTTTAGTACTGACGAAAATGATTACCGCCAACAAGGTAAACATAGTATACATGCCCATAGCTAGCAAGGTACACTAGTACAGATATTACATGCTCTAATCAATTAGTAGAATGTGTGTCATTTTTACAATTCCTCTAAGACAACATTTGGATGCTCTGTTTTAATAATCTCTTGCTATGGATCCAATTTGCATTAGCCCAGATGTTCTCTCCAGAAGTGAGCTTTGGTCTCTATAAGGCTACAAGCTGCACACACACATGTTATGTTCTACAGGCAGCTTTGCTTGTTAAAGACTCTCTGCACTATAACCTTCTCCTACAGAGATTATTTTACCAGGAATTCCGAGAATGAGCCCCATTGGCCTCCGCATTCCTTTACTCTGCTCCTACTTCCTGTCTCATCTTCATTTTATTACATACAAGGGATGAGAGGTACCATGTCTGCGAAATGCATTTTCTTTTTCTTTTTTGTTATACTATGAGATATTGGTTTGCAATTGTCTAGCATACAAGGGGTTAAACTATGCAAGTTAAAAACTACATGCCTACCTGAACAATATATCTTTGTAATTGTCTAGCAGACAAGGGGTTAATCCGTGCAAGTTAAAAACTACATGCCTACCTGAAAAATATATCTTTGTAATTGTCTAGCAGACAAGGGGTTAATCCGTGCAAGTTAAAAACTAAATGCCTACCTGAACAATATATCTTTGTAATTGTCTAGCAGACAAGGGGTTAATCCGTGCAAGTTAAAAACTACATGCCTACCTGAACAATATATCTTTGTAATTGTCTAGCAGACAAGGGGTTAATCCGTGCAAGTTAAAAACTACATGCCTACCTGAACAATATATCTTTGTAATTGTCTAGCAGACAAGGGGTTAAACTATGCAAGTTAAAAACTAAATGTCTACCTGAAAAATATATCTTTGTAATTATCTAGCAGACAAGGGGTTAATCCATGCAAGTTAAAAACTAAATGCCTACCTGAACAATATATCTTTGTAATTGTCTAGCAGACAAGGGGTTAATCCGTGCAAGTTAAAAACTATATGCCTACCTGAACAATATATCTTTGTAATTATCTAGAAGAGAAGAGGTTAATCCATGCAAGTTAAAAACTAAATGCCTACTTGAACAATATATCTTTGTCAATTATTCTGCCATAAACACAACAATTACAAACACATTAACATGTCTAAACCAGGGCACAGAATTATCCTCTACCACAAAACCTTTTTTTTTTTTTTTTTTTTTTTTTTTTAACTATAGTTAGAGAATGTGGGAGTGGCCATCATTGTAAGCAATACAAGCATTTATCGCTGTTCATAGATCTGTGTATGATATTAAACTCAAAATATAATGCCCCATAAAATGTGTAATAATGTATAAAAAAGGTAAAGTATGTTCATTACTTATATATCGCCTGATTCTTCTGTAATTTAAAGGGATATAAAATAATTTATTGTAATAAAAAGGCACAAAGTAGCAGTTTTTCCTTTAAAGTGTTGCTAGGAGACAATCAGTTTATTGCCCATGATCATTAGAGGAATTCTGCTGTAAAAAAATCATATGACAGTAGAACTTGAGTTCTGTCATATCTACCTGCTTATCTTGCTGCAGGCAGTGGCTACACTGAGGATTTCTAAGTGATCAGGATTACAATCTGATCTTCACTAAAATGCCAGTTGGTGATTACAAGTAATTTAGATCCGATATTAAACTTCAGATCAGAACCCTGTCCACAAATTCCTGTCAGTTATATTCTCCTATCAGACCTCAGATCTGACACCTGTCCACAAACTCCTGTTAGTTATATTCTCCCATCAGATCTCAGATCAGACCCCTGTCCACAAACTCCTGATAGTTATAATCTCCCATCAGACCTCAGATCAGACCCCTGTCCACAAACTCCTGTTAATTATATTCTCCCATCAGATCTCAGACCAGACCAGTGTCCACAAACTCCTGATAGTTATAATCTCCCATCATACCTCAGATCAGACCCCTGTCCACAAACTCCTGTTAGTTATATTCTCCCATCAGACCTCAGATCAGACCCCTGTCCACAAACTCCTGTAAGTTATAATCTCCCATCAGACCTCAGATCAGAGCCCTGTCCACAAACTCCTGTTAGTTATATTCTCCCATCAGACCTCAGATCAGACCCCTGTCCACAAACTCCTGATAGTTATAATCTCCCATCAGACATCAGATCAGACCTCTGTCCACAAACTCCTGTTATTTATAATCTCCCATCAGATCTCAGATCAGACCCCTGTCCACAAACTCCTGTAAATTATATCCTCCCATCAGACCTCAGATCAGACACCTGTCCACAAACTCCTGTTAGTTATATTCTCCCATCAGATCTCAGATCAGACCCCTGTCCACAAACTCCTGATAGTTATAATTTCCCATCAGACCCCTGTCCACAAACTCCTGTTAGTTATATTCTCCCATCAGACCTCAGATCAGACCCCTGTCAATAAACTCCTGTTAGTTATATTCTCCCATCAAACCTCAAATCAGACCCCTGTCCACAAACTCCTGATAGTTATAATCTCCCATCAAACCTCAGATCAGTCCCCTGTCCACAAACTCCTATTAGTTATATTCTCCCATCAGACCTCAGATCAGACCCCTGTCCACAAACTCCTATTAGTTATAATCTCCCATCAGATGTCAGATCAGGCCGCTGTCTACAAACTCCTGTTAGTTATATTCTCCCATCAGATCTCAGATCTGTCCCCTGTCCACAAACTCCTGTACCTTAAATGCACCCATCAGACCAGATACATTTCTCCTCTTGAATGTGCTCCCAAAAGATCAATTTTACCTTGCAAGAATGTAATAAATTGTTTGCAAACTGTTCCTTTACCTTTATTTTGTCATTCAAAATGGATGCTTTTGCTTGTTGAAACCTCCACCTATACTGTAGATATGAATTTGTTTGTATGCTCTGTAAAAAATCTGTGTAAACAGAAGATGACAGGGTAGATTTACCTCCCAAAGGGGGGGGGGGGGTTAAAGAGAGAGAGCACAATTAATTTAATGATTGCCTTCAACTGCATTTACTGTCACTTTAAGTTAATGTTGTTTATTTTGATGTGCAACTAGGTCTTGTTAACCCTTTAATTGCAGAGCCATTTTATGTCCCTGTGCTGACAAGACATATGTAATTTGAATTAGCAGACAGACTGTCTTTCAAACAGTGGGTCTTGGGGTTTCTAGGACTTAAAAGGACATGAAACCAAAACATTTTTCTTTCTTGATTCAGATAGAGAATATAATTTTACAAAAGTTTCCTGTGATGAATCAAACCTTCTCAGCATCACAATAGAGGGGTGTGGGCATGAAGGGGTTAATGGCACACAGCTGGTTCCCTTATCCTTGCGACTCTGCAAAAGGACCTTAAAAGAGACACCACATTAACCCCAAATCTCGTCCACACTGCTCTAATTAAAAATTTCCCTGCTGCCACCACCAAAACTTTTAAATTAAAGGGGAGTTTTGGGGAACCCCTAAAAACTCACACTATTTAACATTTATGTAACGTGCCTTTAACCTTGTCTCAACAGGAGTGTGAATTCGGATATTAGAGCCCAAAAGACAGAATGAGATTTTCTATGTGTTTAATAACAAAAATTATCAATACAGGTTACAGAGTGCAAAATTATAAAGACATTCAAAATAACATACAAATGCAAAGCTACAGTTCTTTAAAAAGAAAATGGGAGATTAAAAGAATTACACACAATCTCTAACTTATTACCAAGTTCCTTTAGATATGTGGAGAGCTGCCATTCCAGATGTTTAGTGGTTTGGTCCCAAGGGCAGTTCTGCCTAAAAAGTCTCTCTCTTGCATACTTGAACCAATTTTCCTTTGTCTTGTCAAAGACAACGCCCGGGTTATAATTTACAACGAGTGCAACCAATGCAAAGAAGTCTTAGCTCCCACTATCAGCCTCCAAGGGGAGGAGCGTTCTGCATTCCTACAGACAGTTACACTACTAAGAAGGGGGGAAGGAGGGGAGTCTCAGCTTACCGCTTTTCTCAAAGCAGTTTTCACACACAGAAAAAGGCAGTTCACAATAACCTTTTCCAGACTGAGAACACAATACCACCTCTGCAAGGTAGCCAATCCAGGTATCAACTACTCCACATGATTGTATCATGACACCACCCCTTTTAAAATGGTGGAAATAGGGGGTCATCCCACGCTGATCCCCTATGTCAACCTAAATCCTAGTCTTTCCTCGTTCATAAGACCAGATCTGCCCTTTCTGCACACTCTCAGCATTCATTTGCTCCCTGTAACAATTAGCATCAGCTGACACAATTTCTCTCGTGGAGGACATTTCCTTGCAGGATATCATAACATTCGCTCTCACTCATAAAGGGATCTAACACCCCCTCAGGGTAACTCAATAGGGGACTAAGATAAACTCCTGCTATGCTTAGGCCAGATACTCCACTGTTCACATCTACCCCAGTATGCACTGTAGGAGTAGCCGGTTCATTAGTCACTGCAGCTACATCTCCCTCCCCCTCTTCTTCACATCTGCCATTCCTGTAGGGGAGGTCCACAGCCACACCCAGGGTCCCATCCTGTTTTACTCTCTGTAACAGGGCAGAATGTACTCTGGCCCCTACACCAGCAATGCTGGTTCTAGCACAGAAGGGTATACACGCTCAGTCTGCCCTTCTGCCCAGTCCTGCTGCTCTCTCACATTCCCACACACTGCATCAGGCATCCCATTGTCACAATCCATGGCAGTATAACCCTTTTCACTGGCACAATACAGTACTGGTACAGGTTCAGGTAAATCATCATTAACCCTAGGCTCTCCCTCCCAGCGCCCAGGTTCAATAGAAGCAACATTGTTACAAACATTTCCAATACATCCCTCTTCATCAGAACAAGGCATTACTGGTGTACACAAAGGCAGTGCTGCATTAACCCTCACCCCCCCCTCCCAGCAATCATGTTCAAGGGAATCATTCTTCATTCTTTGGTGGGATACCTCCAGCTCTGGTGCAGCTAGAGATGTGTCCATCCCTAGCTTCCCCTCTGGGTCCCCCAAAGTGTCACACAGTACCTCAGTTGGTGCAGGGCCCTCTACTGGCCCTTCCAGGTTGCCTGTGTTGTCTTCTGGGGCGTACTGACAAAGCATCTGGCCCACATCATCCCCCAGCAAAACAACAGGGATATCCGCAGAAATCCCCACCTCCTGCAAACCTTTTCCCACACCCCAATCCAGGGGCACACATGTCGCAGGGCACTCCCCGCAAACTTCTTCATTATCCACAGTCTCTCCTGGGATAATATCCTCTGCCACTTCAGGGTGCACCAAGCGATATCCAGCCCCAGTGTCCTGAAGTCTCATGGTCCCACAGTCTCCCTCTGTGACACTCTGCAGATTACCTGCTGACCCACCCACAAACAAAGCTGCTGCAGGTTTCCCTGCTGTATTCCCACCCCAGACTGCATGTTGAGGTTTCTCCTTGGTGGGGCAGGCAAAACTCAGGTGCCCAAACTCATGGCACCAAATGCATGGGCGGGTATCCCCCTTGCCCAATGCAACTTTTACCCCCTTGATGGGAGATGTTCCAGGGGAAGGTACTTCTGTAGAATCGGTTGTCCATTGCTGGCACATTCCCTCCCTCCAGGGAGGTGATACAGCTTGCACAGTGGAACACTTGGCTACTGGGTCTTCGTTGTTAGTGCTGTCTGTAGTCCCTGCTGCTGAATCAGGTTCCATTCCCAGGAGCACTCTTCTGGCCAACGGGCTCACTGTCTGGCAAATATATTGCAAAAATTCTGGGTCTCTTCTTCTCTTCTCCTCTTGATACTTGAGGATCAGTTCCATTCTTATTTTGGGTTCAACATTCCCCAAGTATCTGAGAGCTGTCTGTAGCTCAGACTCCATAACACTTACAGGGTTAACAGCACAGGGTAAAAGTCCTTGGGCTACAGGAGGGTCAACAGTGTTGGGTACCAGGTCTTGAGTTACAGCTTCCACAGTAACCCTTTCTGTGACTGTTTCAAACTCTGTTGTGAGGCCCTCTGCGTCCAGCAATTTCAGTATCAGCTGTTCTTTCCCTTTGCCAAGAATAGTAATTCCTCTTTTCTTGCAAAGAAACTCCAGAGACCATTCAGGCATTCTCCTATATTCTTCCATACTGAGCGTAGCAACAAACAACAAGAGGAAGGGAAAAAGAACTACTTCTTTGCACTGTATATCTCTCTAATTAGTCACTGAGTTCTGTCTATGGGAACTTACACAAAAACATGCAATTTCTTTTAGTACTATACAAATAGCACTAAAAAACTCTAAATATCCCCACCGCTGCCAGCCAGTTTGTGACGAATCAAACCTTCTCAGCATCACAATAGAGGGGTGTGGGCATGAAGGGGTTAATGGCACACAGCTGGTTCCCTTATCCTTGCAACTCTGCAAAAGGCCCTTAAAAGAGACACCACATTAACCCCAAATCTCGTCCACACTGCTCTAATTAACAATTTCCCTGCTGCCACCACCAAAACTTTTAAATTAAAGGGGAGTTTTGGGGAACCCCTAAAAACTCACACTATTTAACAGTTATGTAACGTGCCTTTAACCTTGTCTCAACAGGAGTGTGAATTCGGATATTAGAGCCCAAAAGACAGAATGAGATTTTCTATGTGTATAATAACAAAAATTATCAATACAGGTTACAGAGTGCAAAATTATAAAGACATTCAAAATAACATGCAAATGCAAAGCTACAGTTCTTTAAAAAGAAAATGGGAGATGAAAAGAATTACACACAATCTCTAACTTATTACCAAGTTCCTTTAGATATGTGGAGAGCTGCCATTCCAGATGTTTAGTGGTTTGGTCCCAAGGGCAGTTCTGCCTAAAAAGTCTCTCTCTTGCATACTTGAACCAATTTTCCTTTGTCTTGTCAAAGACAACGCCCGGGTTATAATTTACAACGAGTGCAACCAATGCAAAGAAGTCTTAGCTCCCACTATCAGCCTCCAAGGGGAGGAGCGTTCTGCATTCCTACAGACAGTTACACTACTAAGAAGGGGGGAAGGAGGGGAGTCTCAGCTTACCGCTTTTCTCAAAGCAGTTTTCACACACAGAAAAAGGCAGTTCACAATAACCTTTTCCAGGCTGAGAACACAATACCACCTCTGCAAGGTAGCCAATCCAGGTATCAACTACTCCACATGATTGTATCATGACACCACCCCTTTTAAAATTTGTGGAAATAGGGGGTCAGCGCACGCTGATCCCCTATGTCAACCTAAATCCTAGTCTTTCCTCGTTCATAAGACCAGATCTGCCCTTTCTGCACACTCTCAGCATTCATTTGCTCCCTGTAACAATTAGCATCAGCTGACACAATTTCTCTCGTGGAGGACATTTCCTTGCAGGATATCATAACATTCGCTCTCACTCATAAAGGGATCTAACACCCCCTCAGGGTAACTCAATAGGGGACTAAGATAAATTCTTGCTATGCTTAGGCCAGATACTCCACTGTTCACATCTACCCCAGTATGCACTGTAGGAGTAGCCGGTTCATTAGTCACTGCAGCTACATCTCCCTCCCCCTCTTCTTCACATCTGCCATTCCTGTAGGGGAGGTCCACAGCCACACCCAGGGTCCCATCCTGTTTTACTCTCTGTAACAGGGCAGGATGTACTCTGGCCCCTACACCAGCAATGCTGGTTCTAGCACAGAAGGGTATACACGCTCAGTCTGCCCTTCTGCCCAGTCCTGCTGCTCTCTCACATTCCCACACACTGCATCAGGCATCCCATTGTCACAATCCATGGCAGTATAACCCTTTTCACTGGCACAATACAGTACTGGTACAGGTTCAGGTAAATCATCATTAACCCTAGGCTCTCCCTCCCAGCGCCCAGGTTCAATAGAAGCAACATTGTTACAAACATTTCCAATACATCCCTCTTCATCAGAACAAGGCATTACTGGTGTACACAAAGGCAGTGCTGCATTAACCCTCAGCCCCCCCCCCTCCCAGCAATCATGTTCAAGGGAATCATTCTTCATTCTTTGGTGGGATACCTCCAGCTCTGGTGCAGCTAGCGATGTGTCCATCCCTAGCTTCCCCTCTGGGTCCCCCAAAGTGTCACACAGTACCTCAGTTGGTGCAGGGCCCTCTACTGGCCCTTCCAGATTGCAGGTGTTGTCTTCTGGGGCGTACTGACCAAGCATCCGGCCCACATCATCCACCAGCAAAACAACAGGGATATCCGCAGAAATCCCCACCTCCTGCAAACCTTTTCCCACACCCCAATCCAGGGGCACACATGTCGCAGGGCACTCCCCGCAAACTTCTTCATTATCCACAGTCTCTCCTGGGATAATATCCTCTGCCACTTCAGGGTGCACCAAGCGATATCCAGCCCCAGTGTCCTGAAGTCTCATGGTCCCACAGTCTCCCTCTGTGACACTCTGCAGATTACCTGCTGACCCACCCACAAACAAAGCTGCTGCAGGTTTCCCTGCTGTATTCCCACCCCAGACTGCATGTTGAGGTTTCTCCTTGGTGGGGCAGGCAAAACTCAGGTGCCCAAACTCATGGCACCAAATGCATGGGCGGGTATCCCCCTTGCCCAATGCAACTTTTACCCCCTTGATGAGAGATGTTCCAGGGGAAGGTACTTCTGTAGAATCGGTTGTCCATTGCTGGCACATTCCCTCCCTCCAGGGAGGTGATACAGCTTGCACAGTGGAACACTTGGCTACTGGGTCTTCGTTGTTAGTGCTGTCTGTAGTCCCTGCTGCTGAATCAGGTTCCATTCCCAGGAGCACTCTTCTGGCCAACGGGCTCACTGTCAGGCAAATATATTGCAAAAATTCTGGGTCTCTTCTTCTCTTCTCCTCTTGATACTTGAGGATCAGTTCCATTCTTATTTTGGGTTCAACATTCCCCAAGTATCTGAGAGCTGTCTGTAGCTCAGACTCCATGACACTTACAGGGTTAACAGCACAGGGTAAAAGTCCTTGGGCTACAGGAGGGTCAACAGTGTTGGGTACCAGGTCTTGAGTTACAGCTTCCACAGTAACCCTTTCTGTGACTGTTTCAAACTCTGTTGTGAGGCCCTCTGCGTCCAGCAATTTCAGTATCAGCTGTTCTTTCCCTTTGCCAAGAATAGTAATTCCTCTTTTCTTGCAAAGAAACTCCAGAGACCATTCAGGCATTCTCCTATATTCTAACATACTGAGCGTAGCAACAAACAACAAGAGGAAGGGAAAAAGAACTACTTCTTTGCACTGTATATCTCTCTAATTAGTCACTGAGTTCTGTCTATGGGAACTTACACAAAAACATGCAATTTCTTTTAGTACTATACAAATAGCACTAAAAAACTCTAAAAATCCCCGCTGCTGCCAGCCAGTTTGTGACGAATCAAACCTTCTCAGCATCACAATAGAGGGGTGTGGGCATGAAGGGTTTAATGGCACACAGCTGGTTCCCTTATCCTTGCAACTCTGCAAAAGGCCCTTAAAAGAGACACCACATTAACCCCAAATCTCGTCCACACTGCTCTAATTAACAATTTCCCTGCTGCCACCACCAAAACTTTTAAATTAAAGGGGAGTTTTGGGGAACCCCTAAAAACTCACACTATTTAACAGTTATGTAACGTGCCTTTAACCTTGTCTCAACAGGAGTGTGAATTCGGATATTAGAGCCCAAAAGACAGAATGAGATTTTCTATGTGTTTAATAACAAAAATTATCAATACAGGTTACAGAGTGCAAAATTATAAAGACATTCAAAATAACATGCAAATGCAAAGCTACAGTTCTTTAAAAAGAAAATGGGAGATGAAAAGAATTACACACAATCTCTAACTTATTACCAAGTTCCTTTAGATATGTGGAGAGCTGCCATTCCAGATGTTTAGTGGTTTGGTCCCAAGGGCAGTTCTGCCTAAAAAGTCTCTCTCTTGCATACTTGAACCAATTTTCCTTTGTCTTGTCAAAGACAACGCCCGGGTTATAATTTACAACGAGTGCAACCAATGCAAAGAAGTCTTAGCTCCCACTATCAGCCTCCAAGGGGAGGAGCGTTCTGCATTCCTACAGACAGTTACACTACTAAGAAGGGGGGAAGGAGGGGAGTCTCAGCTTACCGCTTTTCTCAAAGCAGTTTTCACACACAGAAAAAGGCAGTTCACAATAACCTTTTCCAGGCTGAGAACACAATACCACCTCTGCAAGGTAGCCAATCCAGGTATCAACTACTCCACATGATTGTATCATGACACCACCCCTTTTAAAATTTGTGGAAATAGGGGGTCAGCGCACGCTGATCCCCTATGTCAACCTAAATCCTAGTCTTTCCTCGTTCATAAGACCAGATCTGCCCTTTCTGCACACTCTCAGCATTCATTTGCTCCCTGTAACAATTAGCATCAGCTGACACAATTTCTCTCGTGGAGGACATTTCCTTGCAGGATATCATAACATTCGCTCTCACTCATAAAGGGATCTAACACCCCCTCAGGGTAACTCAATAGGGGACTAAGATAAATTCTTGCTATGCTTAGGCCAGATACTCCACTGTTCACATCTACCCCAGTATGCACTGTAGGAGTAGCCGGTTCATTAGTCACTGCAGCTACATCTCCCTCCCCCTCTTCTTCACATCTGCCATTCCTGTAGGGGAGGTCCACAGCCACACCCAGGGTCCCATCCTGTTTTACTCTCTGTAACAGGGCAGGATGTACTCTGGCCCCTACACCAGCAATGCTGGTTCTAGCACAGAAGGGTATACACGCTCAGTCTGCCCTTCTGCCCAGTCCTGCTGCTCTCTCACATTCCCACACACTGCATCAGGCATCCCATTGTCACAATCCATGGCAGTATAACCCTTTTCACTGGCACAATACAGTACTGGTACAGGTTCAGGTAAATCATCATTAACCCTAGGCTCTCCCTCCCAGCGCCCAGGTTCAATAGAAGCAACATTGTTACAAACATTTCCAATACATCCCTCTTCATCAGAACAAGGCATTACTGGTGTACACAAAGGCAGTGCTGCATTAACCCTCAGCCCCCCCCCCCCTCCAAGCAATCATGTTCAAGGGAATCATTCTTCATTCTTTGGTGGGATACCTCCAGCTCTGGTGCAGCTAGCGATGTGTCCATCCCTAGCTTCCCCTCTGGGTCCCCCAAAGTGTCACACAGTACCTCAGTTGGTGCAGGGCCCTCTACTGGCCCTTCCAGATTGCAGGTGTTGTCTTCTGGGGCGTACTGACAAAGCATCCGGCCCACATCATCCCCCAGCAAAACAACAGGGATATCCGCAGAAATCCCCACCTCCTGCAAACCTTTTCCCACACCCCAATCCAGGGGCACACATGTCGCAGGGCACTCCCCGCAAACTTCTTCATTATCCACAGTCTCTCCTGGGATAATATCCTCTGCCACTTCAGGGTGCACCAAGCGATATCCAGCCCCAGTGTCCTGAAGTCTCATGGTCCCACAGTCTCCCTCTGTGACACTCTGCAGATTACCTGCTGACCCACCCACAAACAAAGCTGCTGCAGGTTTCCCTGTTGTATTCCCACCCCAGACTGTGTGTTGAGGTTTCTCCTTGGTGGGGCAGGCAAAACTCAGGTGCCCAAACTCATGGCACCAAATGCATGGGCGGGTATCCCCCTTGCCCAATGCAACTTTTACCCCCTTGATGAGAGATGTTCCAGGGGAAGGTACTTCTGTAGAATCGGTTGTCCATTGCTGGCACATTCCCTCCCTCCAGGGAGGTGATACAGCTTGCATAGTGGAACACTTGGCTACTGGGGCCTCATTGTTAGTGCTGTGTGTAGCCCCTGCTGCTGAATCAGGTTCCATTCCCAGGAGCACTCTTCTGGCCAACGGGCTCACTGTTTGGCAAATATATTGCAAAAATTCTGGGTACAGGAGAGGTGCCTCGGTTATGGTAAACTCAAAAACCTCTAGCACATGTCTCCGCTGGGTATCCCTTATAGCTATTTCGTGCTCTCTTTTTCTCTCAGCAGCTTCTCTCTCTCTTTTTCTCTCAGCAGCCTCTCTCTCTCTTTTTCTCTCAGCAGCCTCTCTTCTTCTCTTCTCCTCTTGATACTTGAGGATCAGTTCCATTCTTATTTTGGGTTCAACATTCCCCAAGTATCTGAGAGCTGTCTGTAGCTCAGACTCCATGACACTTACAGGGTTAATAGCACAGGGTAAAAGTCCTTGGGCTACAGGAGGGTCAACAGTGTTGGGTACCAGGTCTTGAGTTACAGCTTCCACAGTAACCCTTTCTGTGACTGTTTCAAACTCTGTTGTGAGGCCCTCTGCGTCCAGCAATTTCAGTATCAGCTGTTCTTTCCCTTTGCCAAGAATAGTAATTCCTCTTTTCTTGCAAAGAAACTCCAGAGACCATTCAGGCATTCTCCTATATTCTTCCATACTGAGCGTAGCAACAAACAACAAGAGGAAGGGAAAAAGAACTACTTCTTTGCACTGTATATCTCTCTAATTAGTCACTGAGTTCTGTCTATGGGAACTTACACAAAAACATGCAATTTCTTTTAGTACTATACAAATAGCACTAAAAAACTCTAAATATCCCCACCGCTGCCAGCCAGTTTGTGACGAATAAAACCTTCTCAGCATCACAATAGAGGGGTGTGGGCATGAAGGGGGTTAATGGCACACAGCTGGTTCCCTTATCCTTGCAACTCTGCAAAAGGCCCTTAAAAGAGACACCACATTAACCCCAAATCTCGTCCACACTGCTCTAATTAACAATTTCCCTGCTGCCACCACCAAAACTTTTAAATTAAAGGGGAGTTTTGGGGAACCCCTAAAAACTCACACTATTTAACAGTTAGGTAACGTGCCTTTAATCTTGTCTCAACAGGAGTGTGAATTTGGATATTAGAGCCCAAAAGACAGAATGAGATTTTCTATGTGTTTAATAACAAAAATTATCAATACAGGTTACACAGTGCAAAATTATAAAGACATTCAAAATAACATACAAATGCAAAGCTACAGTTCTTTAAAAAGAAAATGGGAGATGAAAAGAATTACACACAATCTCTAACTTATTACCAAGTTCCTTTAGATATGTGGAGAGCTGCCATTCCAGATGTTTAGTGGTTTGATCCCAAGAGCAGTTCTGCCTAAAAAGTCTCTCTCTTGCATACTTGAACCAATTTTCCTTTGTCTTGTCAAAGACAACGCCCGGGTTATAATTTACAACGAGTGCAACCAATGCAAAGAAGTCTTAGCTCCCACTATCAGCCTCCAATGGAAGGAGCGTTCTGCATTCCTACACAGAGTTGCACTACTAAGAAGGGGGGGAAGGAGGGGAGTCTCAGTTTACAGCTTTTCTTAAAGCAGTTTTCACACACAGAAAAAGGCAGTGCACATTAACCTTTTCCAGGCTGAGAACACAATACCACCTTTGCAAGGTAGCCAATCCAGGTATCAACTACTCCACATGATTGTATCATGACATTTCCAATTTACTTCAATCCAATTTGCTTCTCATGTTATTCTCTGTTGAAGAGATATTTAGATAGGTACCGTGCACATGCATGTAGCACTACATGACAGGAAATAGTGCTGTCATCTAGTGCTCTTGCTAATGTATAACATTGTTGCAAAACTGCTGTGCTATTTGCAGACATGTGCACACTCCTGAACATAGCTTCCTGCTTTTCAATAAAGGATAACAAGAAAATGAAGAAAATGTTATAATACAAAATGGAAAGTTGTGTAAAATTGTTTGTTCTATCATGAAAGAAAATACATTGGGTTTTATGTCCCTTTAAGTGAACTGAGATAGAAATTGATTATCCCCATCCAGCTTCATGACCCGGATAAAGCATTTAATTAAAAAAAAATCCCAATTTACTTCCTTTATCAAAAGGTGCACATTATTTTTATATGCACACTTTCTAAAGGCTCCAGTTCCTACTGAGCATTTGCAAAAGAGAACAGTAGATACACAAAGTATATGCATTTTGTGATTGGCAGATGGCTGCCACATGATACAGGGGGGAGGGGAGAAAATGGATTTAAATTTGCCAGAAAATAGTCTACTCTACTGCATTGTCTTTCTTTTGTGTATTTGTCAATAACTCAATTATACTGTATTTAGTGGTCCTTGGGAAATGAAACCCAAAATGTTTTTCTGTGATTCAGATAGAGCATGCAATTTTAAACAACTTTCCCATTTACTTCTATTCTTACATTTGCTTCATTCTCTTAGTGTCCTTTATTGAAGAACTGCAATGCACTTTACTTGGGCCTCCCAAAAAAAGAACTCCATCGCCTTCAGACGGTACAAAACGCAGCAGCCAGACTACTGACCATTCAATCAAACTCGCTCCTGCCACATAACACCTGTTCTCCACTCCATGCATTGGCTTCCAATTAAATGGCGAACATATTTTAAAATTGGCCTGCTGACCTTCAAAGCAAGAGCTCCTGGCACCCTACATCCCATCCCGCTCACTTAGGTCAGCCAACAAGAATAAGGACAAACACAGGCTCCAGAGCATTCGGCCACGCTGCCCCTACTTTCTGGAACTCTTTACCGTGCGCAATCAGAGAGGCATCGTCCTTACAGACTTTTAAAAAAAAGCTAAAGACCCACCTCTTCCATCAGGCATTCAGTCCACTTATCTGACCTTCAGAAACTCCTAACTTTTATGTCTTTATGTTGGTATATTTTAAAGTGCTTTGAGTCTCACAGGGAGAAAAGCGCTATATAAATCGCAAATTATTATTATATTATTATAAGAAGTATCAATGCATTACTGTGGGCTATCTGAACACATTAGCTCAGTCAATTAAGGTAAGCAACAATGTCCAGCCACCAATCAGCAGCAAGCTCCCAGTAAACCTACCTGCTTTTCAACAAAAATAACACGAGAACAAAGCAAATTAGATAATAGAAGTAAATTGGAAATTGTTTTAACTTGTATACTCTGGGGCCTATCTATCAAGCTCACAAAGACCGCTGCTCCATAACCCTGTCCGCCTGCTCTCAGCAGGCGGACAGGAATCGCAACAATTCAACCCGATCGAGTACGATCGGGTTGATTGACACCCCCTGCTGGCGGCCCATTGGCCGCGAATCTGCAGGGGGCGGCGTTGCACCAGCAGCTCTTGTGAGCTGCTGGTGCAATGTTAAATACGGAGAGCGTATTGCTCTACACATTCAGCGATGTCTTGCGGACCCTTTAAGCTCCCTGCGGCTGCTCGTTTTCTTGGGTTTGATGATGTCACCACACCCATGCAGTGGTTAGTGCATGATGAGGGGCCACAATGACAAATGTGACTGTCATCTGCCTTAAAGGGACAGTCTAGTATAAATTAAACTTTCATTATTCAGATAGGACTTTTAATTTTAATCAACTTTCCAATTTACTTTTATCATCAAATTTGCTTTTTTCTCTTGGTATTCTTAGTTTAAACTAAACCTAGGTAGGCTCATATGCTAATTTCTAAGCCTTTGAGGGCTGCCTCTTATCACATGCTTTTTAAATCTCTTTTCAACACAAAGAGACAGAAAGTACACGTGGGCCATATAGATAACACTGTGTTCAGGCACAGGGGGTTATTTAATATCTAGCACAATACAATGCTAAATTTAAGACAATAGATAATAAACAGTCACAGTCATGTGATCAGGGGCCTGGAAGAAGGTTCCTAGATACAAGGTAATCACAGAGATAAAAAGTACATTAATATAACTGTGTTGGTCATGCAAAACTGGGGAATGGGTAATAAAGGGATTATCTATGTGTTAAAACAATAACAATTCTATGGTAGACTGCCCCTTTAAAGGGATATGAATCCCAAAAATGTTCTTTCATTATACAGATAGAGAATACAATTTTTAACAACTTTACTAGTTTACTTCTATTATCTAATTTGCTTCATTCTCTTGGAATGCTTGTCATTGGCTTAACGTTTGTGTTTATCTAGCTCCCAGAAGTGTATTGCTTCTCCTTCAATAAAGGATACCAACAGAGTGAATCAAAATTGATTTATATAAGTAAATTGGAACGTTGATTAAAAATGTGTGCTCTATTTGAAACATTAAAAAAAATGTGTGTTTCATGTCCCTTTAAGGGATTAAAGCGCAATTAAAATCAAAATTTAACAACGTACAAAAAGTTGCAAAAGCTAAAAATTAGGTTTTCAAAATGCTGTAAATTGCCTAAAACCATTTCTTTGATTTGCAGGTTACAGAATTAGCTTTTTATCCTCCTAGGGAGCGTGAGACAAAGCACAACTTTTTTTTACACTAAAGTAACAGGTTTTTAATGACCCTTTAATAAAACATAGTAGAAAACCATAGTGTGTTATTCCAGAAAATAAGTGTTTCTGTTTTGCCCCTCTTGGATAAACACTGTGATGCCAGTTTCCACCCTTCAGAGCAGAAAACATCATATCCAAAATACTAATCGCTAAAGCAGGATTCCTGTGCGGCCATCTGTCGCCCTCATACACTCAGCGTTATTAAGGTTTATGCCAGAGCTGAAACCACCAGGTCAAACAAGGGCTGTACTCCTAGAGCTAGGGACAAGTCTGCTGAAATATTACAAAAATTAAACACATTTTAACACACTGATTCGTTCCTTTCGAATTTTGAATGTTTGTACGGCGTTCTAACATTATAGTATTTCTAATGCTCTCTTTAAATAAAATATTCGAAATGATGCAATTTACGAAATCGAAAAATTTGAATCTATTATGTTTCATTTTACTAAATTCTCTACCACATGAACTATTGAAATTCTGAATAGTATTTGTTAAGTCAAATGTTACATTAAAAATGTCAAATGTGTATAATTGATTTTAACATTTGAAAATCAGAAATGACATTTCATTCATTTAACGAATTGTAATATTTTTTTTGTCCTTATCGACATTCATTTGTCCAAAACTAATGTCCACAGGACTAAAGCCTAGACCAAACAAATTGTACTTTTGACACATTCGCCCATCACTACTCCTGAAACACGACTACAGTATATATTTAACATTTTAATATATATATATATATATATATATATATATATATATATATATATATATATATATATATATATAATTTATAGGTAAAATTACACACTCAAATTAGAGAATGTAATTTCATCACTATAATGTCTCTTTAATATGTAATTAAATAATAGTAAATGAGAATTACATGAGCTGTTAGCTGGACTCTAACCACACAAAAAAAAAATCCTGTTTTTTTTCTCCTTTATTTCGAAGAGCTGTATGCCCGAGATCAACAAATAAAATGTGCCATGTTTATAGCCGCACCTCTCCCCTTCACAGGGTGCGCTGATGCACTGCCATAGATTACTTCCACCTGGCTACCTCATCTGCAGGAGGCAACCATGCTCAGTGCTCTGCCTTCTTTAACTTCAGGAGGACACCATAAAGAAGCAAGTTGTGTACAGCTGACCCTGAACCATGCACCTTAAAGATAAGGGTCAAACAGCTATTATATGTGTTCTAAGCAATAAAGGGTTTAAATCACTACAAGCGTGAGTGTGGTGTGCATTAGATAATTAACCCCTTGATTGTCAATGTGTAGCCCAGGTCAACAACAGTTAAAGGGACAGTGTACTATGATTTTATCCCCTAACAAAGGTAGGGGGAAGAAAAAGGGTATAATAAAATAAATAAAAAAATAAATTTATTTCCACTGATCCATTTTAAGTACTGTAGTGTATTGAAAGGTTTAAAAACAGCTAATTTATCTTTATATAGTCCTTTTAAAGATCTGCTTTTGCCGGATAAAATTGCCACTTATACTGAAAATTTCTTAAAGAAATGTTAGAAAAGATACGTAAACAATATATATACAGCAGAAGTTATCACACTCTCAGTGGGGGTGAAAGAGATACTATTTTTTTATAGTATTTAAAGTATTGTATATGGTATTCATATGAAAGTTTCTATACTTCATCAGAAGAAATTACACTCCCAGTGGGAGGTAGGAAAGATAAATACATGTACAAATCCTCAAATCCGGAATTCCAGAATACAAACATTTTGAAATTCAAACCTTTTAACTAATATTTAAAAAAAATAATAATAAAAAATTACTTTTTTTCCCCGCCTGTAAGTCACAGTCTTCTCTACTTGTATCTTTGGTTTGATTTTTGTGTTCTAAAATACAAATAATAGTCAACACTTTCTGATTACAGTACTGTACTATGTTTCTGATGGTATTATGTATACAAAAGTATTAAACATTATATAAACTATCTTTAGGTTACATGTATAAGCTGTGTTGTAACATGTAAATATTGCCTAAATGACATGTTATTGTTGTTTACACTTGGTCCCCTCCCCTCTCCCAACTGTCCCATTTTACAGATGCAAATATTCCACAATCCAAACTATTCTGAAATCCAATCCTTTTCCGGCCCCAACCAATTTGGATAAAATGTTTTCTACCTATAACAAATGGTTCATTTTCGATTGTATTGGGATTTGGTATACAAACAGAGATAAGAAAAGGAAGCATGTGTGTGTACAGAAAGTGATAACATAAGGAGATCTAATTTCCCTGCAAGCATAACCCATGTTGATGGGTTGTGGTGTCAAAGAACTAAACCAGCTGTTTCATAAACAAAATTAAACCTCAAGAAGAAATTTAACATACATTTTATATTCTGCTGTTGGTATAAGTCATTGAAAACCATTAAAGGAATAAACTGCCGGCCCATTTTTGGTTCAGCACATGGGAAGTGCTTGCTGATTGGTGACTACATTTTGACTACACTATTCCTTTAGAGAAAAACAATTTTATAGTATACTGCCCCTTTAATTTCAGTGGATTTAAAACTATTATCCAGAATATTCTCTCCCTATGTGCTGCCCCCCTTACAAGTGCTGCCTTGGTCTCATCGTGGCCTCACCTGGTCCAATTATAGATATAGCCCTGCCTAATGCTGAGTGATTATCTGAGACAGTTTTAGCAGCCAATCCCTGTTACAGCAAAACAAATGGACCCTTTGGAGTTAACGCATTTAATGAATCTCTGCCTGGATAATTTAATTGTTCATTTCTGAGACTGAATATTACATCAGAAAAAAAAGAAACATACAACAGTTATAGGTGTGAAATAAATTAAACATGCATTAGTCAAGCCGCTGTGCTAAAGCGAGCAGAGCCGAGACGCCCACGAGATGGAATGTGCCGGTTACAAACATACTACATGACCTTTTTCAGTGCTGCTTTGGGGGGTTTGGACACAATCATTTTTTTGTTACACTACAGCTGTGTAAACTACCAAAGAGGGAGTATTTATTGCAAAACAAGGCTTCTACATGGCCAAACGCAGTCTGTATGCTCGAAGCACCTGCAAGTTTTATGGAAACATGCCCTGTTCTGTTTCACTGTAATACATTAGTTTGTAATTTGGATGTGCAAAGCAATGAGCTGTACAGATTTAAAGTGATGGTAAATCCTAGTGTTTGTGAAACGCTAGGATTTACCAGTGCTACAAATAAAGGAGACTTTCAGTCATGAAGTATAAAAAAAAATTGAATGTTCAAATTTTCTTTATTTGCAGCGAGTTTATGCCAAGCTCAGCGCCTCCGGCCTGCCCACGGCAAAACACTATTTTTCCAAGGAGATGATTATTTTGTTTCTTAGTCAATACTCATGCGGCCCAATTGGCATTATGCCGGATAGCTAGCACGCTATTGGCTAAGAGGTGGAAACACCATCTCATTGAGGAAATAGCGTTTTGTCGTGGGCGGCTGGAGGCGCTGAGTTCAGCATAAACTTGCTACAAAATAAAGAAACTTTCAGCATAAAGTTTTTTATACTTCTTGACTGACAGTCCCCTTTATTTGTAGCATTTTCTTGTTTACATAGTTTTAGAGCTAGGTTTATCATGGTCCAAAAGTCCTGATCGGTTACAGACTCGCTCATTTGAGCCTGCAACTGATATTTATGAAGCAGCTGTCTGAAATGCTGTTTCATAAACACTCTCCGCCAACTTAAAGGGACATGAAACCAACATTTTGTCTTCCTACCTATCTAGATTGTAAGTTCCCACGGGAATAGGGCTCTCAATTCCCCCTGTATTTGTCTGTAAAATGTTGTCATATATTGTATTGTTTCACTGTTATACTTATATATTTGTACCCAATAGACAGTGCTGCAGAATCTGTTGGAGCTTTATTAATAAAAAAATAATAATAATAATAATACCAAAATGGGCCTAGCTCAATACCTTGGGTTGTCTACTAAAATAAAATAAAAAAAAACCCTCCTATTTCTGTTTAAAAGGAGTGATAGCAAAAATGCTAAAAAAAAAATCCCCAGTCTTTTGGGCAAGATTTCCTCTGAAATTCCCGGTCCTTAAGGGGTTAAGGCAGCCCAGGAAGTGAGGAAAATCAGTTTGTAATTCAGATATGTTGCTGTTTATTTTAAGCCAAAAAAAATTATAGCCCCAGACCAGCCTGAAATTTTCTTTCTGATTCTTTTTGATTGGATTTTGTTTTGTATTTTTAGTTGCAGAAACAGTGTATTAAATTATATAGAAGCGATTAATTAAAGGACATGGATCATTCTGCTAATAATAAGTGACCCTGAAATACAGACAGTTTAAAGGGTTGTTATTCACAAAATGTAGTTCCCCGAAAATTATTTAATATAAGATAAATATACTCAAGAAATATGTCCTTGGGCTGCAAACAAAATGCATTTTGTGCCTCAAAAATAAGTTTTAAATGTTTTTTTTTATTTTTGCATACAGATATTTTGTAATACTGTACTTAGCTGTGGATATATACAATGCACATATACACATGTCCCTTTAAGCTTAAAAAAACCTGTTAATATGCTTCTCTTGCAGTGGACTATATTCTATTCCAGTTGATCTCAATGCTAACTGGCTGATTAGGACAACTCCTACAACTTTATTGGTAGACCATGATAAAAACAAAAAACGCATTTTTTATTCAGGACAAGAGTATCTGTTCTTAAAGGGACAGCAACTGTGTGTTGCTATAGAATAACATTTCAGACAAGTCTAAGTTTTTAAAAAATATAATATCCTCTCTACTGCAATTATTTTTCAATCTACAAACTCCACCCATTTATTTACCTTATTTGGAGGAGCCAATCTGGGCTTTAGTCCACAGACAACAAGGCTAGCCATAAAGTTAGTATAACATGGGTTGTATTGCAATTGTTATGTGATAAAGCCAATTAGGGACTTATATGTAGCAGGGTTTGCCTTGAAAAGTCAGCAGGGTGCAGTTCAAGTTCTGAGAATTAGAAATTGCTTAATTGCCAGAGCTAAATTACATGAAAATGGGGCAAAATAAATAGTAAAAATATATTGCAAAGTTGTTTCATAACTAAACGTTTTATATACAAATCTCAAGATGTTTACTGTCTTTTTAAAAATTAAAACAATAAAATGAATTACATTATAAGATATCCTGTTTTAGATATATGTTAAAAAATAAAAATGTCTGTTTAAAGGGATTTGGAACTGGGAGAGAGAATGAGGGTTGTGGAATGCACAGGGAATAGGAGAAAGCTGTGTTCGGAGTTCACTGGAAATTCCACTGATTTTGATTTTGACAAATTATTATACCTATATATTCATTTTTAAATTAAGTACCCAACCAGCCATTGCACAAATAAAGTCCATACCAAGCCAATACATTGGAGAACAGTGTTTCAAAAAATAAATAAATAAATAATTGATTTCATATTTCAACTCAGCATTTGACTTATGCAAACCATGTAAGTGTTAAAGGGACCCCAATTTTTCCTCATGATTCAGATAGAGCATTTAATTTTAAACAACATTCCAGTTTAATTATCTAATTAGTTTTCTTCTTTGGTATCCTTTGTTGATTGGTGGCTGCACATATATCCTTTATGTTATTGGCTCACCCAATGCTTTAACTAGTTCCCAGTAATGAATTGCTGCATCTTCAAAAAAGGATACCAAGAGAATGAAGCACATTAGAAAATAGAAGTAAAGTGGAACGTTGTTTAAAATTGTATTCTTGATCTGATTCATGAAATAAAAAAAATGGGTTTCATGTCCCTTTAAGATTTATTGCATTTTTTTGCTCTGCTTGCAGAAATTGCTCCCCCCCAAGCATAATCACAATAGGAGAAGAGTCATTTTGCCCTGGTAGAGCGCCCTGGTACAAGCAGCTGCTTATATCAAATTCCAGGCTTCTCAGCACAGTCATGAAGAGCTGGTTTGTTTATTGTGAGGATGGTAGTGGGGAGGTACCATGCAAACCTTCTTCCCAGCAAAATCCATCCAGCATTAGTAGCGGTCAGCCATGCAACACATAATGCAATTACTTTACCTTCCAGGATACAGCTCATGACTGGATGTTAGATGAAGATAAGAGAAGATCATTTTAAAATATGTTACAAATATATGCTCACTCTTTTGGCTGTCAGAGACGGCTGTAACGCATTGCTTTGTAATGCATTACACTTCATTCCGGCAGCCAAGCGGTTAAATAGAACATAACTACATAAGAAACAGATAAACAGATTTTGACAACAGATAAGAATGAGAAGACCCACCAAGTATGCACATATTTCTTTCTCAAGTGTATGCTTAAGAGTCTGTGATTGGTTGACTGATGTCATGTCACACAGTGGACAGAGAAATTAAAGGAAACTTTGAAATCACTTACTGTTAATGCATTGTCTTTTTATTATGCATCTGTTAATGCAATTCTTCTGTATTTAATGGATGGATATGTATGCATATGTGTATATATATATGTATGTGCGTGTGTTTATATGTGTGTACATAATATAAAAGACATATATACACATATTAACACATTAATTAATGAACGCCAAAACTATCCTCTTGGGTCGTCATGTTCCTTGTAAAAAGGAGGATTGGCTAGTATTTCGGCGCTGGACTGACCTTACTAGGCGGGATCAGACTGATATACTTCAGAAAAGTTCTTCTCTGTGAACAGCACAACTGGGCTAAAAGAGGCTGCTCCTGGGGGGTATCTCGCCATAGAACAAGTTACAGAGCTGTTGTTCGTTCCTGGTAGAGCACATCTCATTCTGTATGTATCTGTATTTAATGGTCCCTTAAATATACCTGAAGATTTATATCATATCAGCTATCTCCCTTCTCTCTCCTCTAAGCTATACATATTAATGGGATATAAAAGTATAAAAAGAGAATACCCTAATGTGTTAGGGCATTTCATTTCTCCAATATTGCTTGAATATAAATATGACGTGTGAAACCTGAGGAAAAGGTGGGTGTTTGTTTAAATCCAGCTTTGATTGCGGTTCTGCCGCATCTTTACAGTTCAAGTATTGTTTTCATATTTGTTATTATTATATCGTAATTGATTTATTGATAACCAAATCTGATGACTTACACAGATACTTTTTTGTGAGATTTATACAAGCACAGTCTTCAGTTTAAAAAAAATATAAACGTTATAAACGTGTTTAATCCCTGCAAAAAGTGAGTCAATGACAAGCGGCATATGAACATAGAAAGAAAAAAAAAACAAGCAACAATGTCTCTAATCATTTTTAGTAATGTTTTATTTATTTTATATGCAGAAAATACATTTCTCTATAAATAGCTGGTGCTTTAAACAAGACCATAGGTGAAATAATCAGCTAACGGTGAGAGTAGTTTAGTAGCCATGGTTACTGATCAGCTGATTATTCTCTACTTCAAATATCATGAAAATCTTGCCTGTTAGGGGCTAGAGTTGAGAAACACGGGTCTAAACCAGCAACTTGTTGTATCGCATTTGCAGATTACAGAATTTGCTTCTTGGCCTCTTTAGGGAGCGTGGGAAAAGCATCATTTTTACACAAAAAAGAAGACGTGTTTAAAGAGACAGTCTACACAAAAATTGTTATAGTTTAAAAAAGATAGATAACGCATTTATTACCCATTCCCCAGCATTGCACAACCAACATTGTCATATTATTATACTTTATAACATTTAAACCTCTAAATTTCTGCCTGTTTCTAAGCCACTACAGACAGCCTCTTATCACATGCTTTTTTATTTGCTTTTCACAAGAGACTGCTAGTTCATGTCGGCCGTATAGATAACATTGTGTTCACGCCAAAGGAGTTATTTAAGAGTTAGCACAACACAATACTAAATGCAAGTCAATATATAATACATAAAATGGCATGTGATCAGGGGGCTGTCAGAAGATACTTAGATACAAGGTAATCACAGAGGTAAAATGTATATTAATATAACAGTGTTGGTTATGCAAAATGGGGAATGGGTAATAAAGGGATTATCTATCTTTTAAAACAATAACAATAATTTTGTAGACTATCCCTTTAAATCTGTTTGAGATTCATCTGCTCAATTCTCTACTACAATATGATTGTCTGTTGTACTGAGTGACACCACGGTCTGGCTAAGTAGTTCCAAACCCTCAGGGCAGCCTACAAATATAAGGATATGAGGAAATTCCTACTTTACAAAGCTGATTAATCAGTGGCTCATCCATTGTGAATCTATTGTACTTGGATAATTGGCAATGAAATATCCTCTGCTGTAGTGCGCCTTGGGGCATGGTTGGGAATAGAGAGGACTCTCCAATTGCTGTGTTATTCTAAGGAGCAGATTCACTAAAAGGGACGCTGAAGTTAAAGGGACCCTCAAGTCAAAATTAAACTTTATGATTCAGATACAACATGCAATTTTAAACAACTTTCCAATTTACTTCCATTAACAAAATGTGCACAGTCTTTTTATATTTACACTTTTTGAGTCACCAACTTCTACTGAGCATGTGCAAGAATTCACAGCATATATGTATATGCATTTGTGATTGGCTGATGGCTGTCACATGATACAAGGGGAGTGGAAATAGACATAACTTTGCAATTTATTTAACAAAAATCGACTACTCATTTGAAGTTCAGACTAAGTGCTATTGCATTGTCTTCTTATCATGCATTTATTGATTATGCAAATCTACTGTATTGACTGGTCTTTTAAAGGGACAGTCAACTCAAACATTTTTATTGTTTAAAATGATAGATAATCCCTTTATTTATTAACCATTCCCCAGTTTTGCATAACTAACTAATATTAATATACTTGTTATCTCTGTGATTACCTTGTATCTAAGCCTCTGCTGACTGCCCCCTGATCACATGACTTTTTATTTATTATTTATTGACTTACATTTTAACTGTGATGTGCAAAACCTACGGGCGTGAGCACAATGTTATCTATATGGTCCACATGAACTAGCAGTCTCCTGTTGTGCAAAGCAAATAAAAAAGCATGTGATAAGAGGCTGTCTGTAGTGACTTAGAAACAGGCAGGAATTTAGAGGTTTGAATGTTATAAAGTATATTAATATAACAATGTTGGTTGTGCAAAGCTGCGAAATGGGTAGTAAGGGCGTTATCTATCTCTTAAAAAAATAACAATTTTAGTGTTGACTGTCCCTTTAAAATGAAACTATTAGGATTCAGGTAGAGCATGTCATTTTAGCAAACTTTCCAATTCACTTTAATTATTAAATTGTGCACAATCATTTTATATGCACACTTTGAGTCACCCGCTCCTACTGAGCATGTGCAAGAGTCCACAGTGTATACATATAGGAGTTTGATTGGCTGATCACTTGATTTGCCTTTGGCAAAATACACCCCTGCTTTAATTTTATTGGCAACATGAGAGGAGGTAGTGGACTGCCCGCAATCTGTTTCTAGTGGCCTATTTTGAAAAAAAAATAAGCCTGAAGTAAATTTGGGGTATTTTTAACTGTGTTTACATATTACAAGCCATCTTACATTCCATCAAAGTCATTAACACAAGGGAGATCTCACGGCATTGCTAGAACCAGCACAAATATACTCATACATTCAGAAAAGCATAGCAATACTCACATCCATGGTAAGATGCCGGGGAGCCTCCAGATTTTCCATAGTCTTGCTCTGAGTAACTAATGGACAGATTGGGTTGACTAGATCCACGACCAAATGAGATTTGATTGTTACTCCCGACCCCCGTGGCGACCTGAGCCATGCGCTCTTTGGTCTTTAAGGCTTGGCTTCTTTCTCCTTTTAATCTTTCATCGTCCTTTAGAAGGCTCACCAACTGCTTGGACTTCTCCCTCACATTAATACCTTGATCTTTCCCATCCCGATCAATATACTGGAAGTCTTTTAATGTCTGTATGGCAAAAATGTTCTCTTTGCACTGGTGAGAAACCCTCTCTGAACCAGTTTTTATAAGATAATCCAACAGGGTCAGAGCTTTGTAAACATGTCGCCAGTTCTTACCATGATCATTCAGACGCTTCCATATCATACTCATAATTTCAGAAAACGCCACCACATTGTAGGTTAGGTCAGCTATCTCTGTCATGAGCGAGCTCGAAGGGCCCCAAGGGTCATTGGAAGTAGCTTCTCTGACTTTAATTTCTGCTTCTGAATAATTATTCACAATGTTTTTCATCTGTCTCCTTATAGATGAGGTCGTCATTTTTATAAAAAAAAATTAAAACCTATTTTCCCTTTAAGTTAATAAAAAAATAAATTATAAAAAGCGAAATATAATCCAATACCAAAGATTTCTACACGTTAAAATCCAGAAGAGAAGATTGTGCACCGTGTTCTACAGATAAATCCAAATAATCAGAAATTCCAGTACATTGTTGGGGATCGACCAGTTGCCAACATTGCGTCCATCAATCTGCATCTTGGAACCTCAAAAGCTAAGATAAACAGAAAATGAAAACCAATTAGTTCTTTCAGCGAATCTACTTAGTAAACCTTAAAGGGACACAAAACCCCACATTTTTATTTCATGTTTTTGATAGAGCATGCAATATGAAACAACTTTCCAATTTACTTTACTTATCTAACTTGCTTTGTTCTCTTAGTATCCTTTGCTGAAAAGCCTACCTAGGTAGGCTCAGGAGCAGTAATGCACTGCTGGGAGCTAGTAGCTGATTGGTGGCAGCACATAAATACCTCTTGTTATTGGCTAACCCAATGTGTTCAGGTAGTTCCCAGTAGTACATTGCTGCTCCTTCAACAAAAGGATACCAAGAGAATGAAGGAAATTTGATAATAGAAGTAAATTAATAAATACAAAGTCATGTGATCAGAGGGCTGTCATAAGATGCTTATATACAAGGAAATCACAGAGGTAATATATATATATATATATATATATATCACACACATCTCAGAATCATTGGATTAATCTGAGCCAATGAGGCATATATGTGCAGTCACCAATCAGCAGATAACTTTCATTAGTGCATTGCTGCTCTTCAAACAAGGGATGCCAAGAGAATAAGGCAACTGTGATAATAGAAGTAAATTAGATTTTTTTTTTTTAAATTGTATGATCTATCTGAACCATAACATTTAATTTTAACTTTACTGTCCTTTTAAGGGTCTTACCTTAAAAGGGACAGTTTACTCAAAAATGTTCTCCCCTGTAATTTATTCCCAGTGATCCATTTTACCTGCTGGAGTGTATTAAATTGTTTATAAGTTGGTCCTTTACCCTTATTTTGGCACTTGAAATAGCAGATTTAGTCTGTGGTAGCCCTACCTATACTGAAAGTTAGGCTATTGATAGGCAATGCAAACACAACCAGCAGAAAAAAAAAATCACACTCCCAGTGCAGTGTAGAATAATAAGAAATAAAATGTTAATTTTCTATTGTTCTCTCCAAGTATTGTGCTTTGGATTACAGACAGATATAAGACATAGAAGCATGTGTGTGTACATAAAGTGATAAAATAAAGAGATCTAATTTTACCTGCAAACTCAACCCATTTTAATAGGCTGTGGTTTCAAAGCACAAAACCAGCTATTTCATATACACAGAAAAAATAAAAATGCAATTTCTCATACATTTTATACTATTCAGCTTGTATAAGGGAAAAACTATTTTAGAGCATACTGCCCCTTTAAACCAGGAAGCGCACAGTCAGTTAAGGAGTACTAGATAGTTATGCTCTTTCCTATTAGAACGGTAGTGAGAACGTACCGCCAGAACTGTGTGCAGCTGTTATGATTTCCACAGAGCCTTTTCCTTTCTTCTACAAAGACTATATCGTTTTTTACCTTCACACCGCAAGCACCTGCACTTCCCAGCCCTTTTCCTGCTTGATGCACTCTCTACACGCTTCACACAAACATTTACAGTAACTTTAAAGGGACACGAAACCCCATTTTTTTCTTTCATGAAATTTATATCCTTTTACAGTACGGTTTCCATATGTTTATATTATATATCAGCATTTAAAACCATCATTTTGTTAGCAAAATTTGTATTACTTTGCTTTTTAGATGCATATTCCTTGAATATTTTGTTTCATTTCCTGCAGCCAGTTTGAGACAGATATAAATATGCTTCTCTACTGATCAAGCAATCACTGTGTAGCATTTTGCAGGGTGGGTTTCTCTGCACCCTGTAGGACAAACTCTCCAATTTTAAAGGGACAGTCAAGTCCAAAAAAAACTTTCATGTTTCAAATGGGCATGTAATTTTAAACAACTTTCCAATTTACTTCTATCACCAATTTTGCTTTGTTCTCTTGGTATTCTTAGTTGAAAGCTAAACCTAGGAGGTTCATATGCTAATTTCTTAGACCTTGAAGCCTGCCTTTAATCTAATGCATTTTGATAGTTTTTCACCACTAGAAAGCATTAGTTCACGTGCTTCATATAGATAACATTGAGCTCATGCACGTGAATTTACCATGGAGACAGCTCTTATTGGCTAAAATGCAAGTCTGTCAAAAGAATTGAAATAAGGGGGCAGTCTGCTGAGGCTTAGATACAAGGTAATTACAGAGGTAAAACGTGTATAATTATAACTGTGTTGGTTATGCAAAACTGGGGAATTGGTAATTAAGGGATTATCTATCTGTTAAAACAACAAAAATTCTGGTGTTGACTGTCCCTTTACGTAAAATCACATAAAAAGAATGTCATAATTAAAAATGTTATGAGAAGTTCTATGTTGCCTAGTGCTGTATTAATTGGATCCATGTATATTACTGAAATGTTGACTTGTCAATATTAGTATCTTTAATGTTTTATTTTTTCTTTACTTTAACCCCTTCGTGACAGAGTCATAGTGTTCACATCGGAACAAAATATGGATGTAAACACTATTTGTAAAAATAAAATCACACAATCGTCGATGCGATCGTGTGATTTCAAGGCCAGGATTGGATCGTGGGGGACTGCTTAAGCCGCTAGACACGCCCCAGGCTGATCCTTGCCTACATCAAAAGACGAAGCTGCAGGATGCCGTATGGTAGAAAAAATATGCTAATGTGTAAGAACATTTTATCTATGTGTTTAAACATTGCAAATAAAGTTAAACACATAATTAAAGTCAGATCCAGCACAGCAATGCACTACTGCACCTAGCTAAACACATCTGGCGAGTCAATGACAAGAGGCATATGTTTGTAGCCACCAATCCGATGCATCTGAGGTCTACTTTAAATAACAGATACAAGAACAAAATTAATTTGATAATAGAAATTAAATTTTAAAAAAGTATTTTAAAATCTGAACCATAAAAATATTAATTTTAATTTAATATTTGAAATAGCAAAATTAACATTAAAGGGACACTGAACCCAATGTTTTTCTTTTGTGATTCAGACAGAGCATGCAATTTTAAGCAACTTTCTAATTTACTCCTATTATCAATTTTTCTTTGTGCTCTTGCTATCTTTATTAGAAAAAGAAAGCATCTAAGCCAAGGAGCCAGCCAATTTTTAGTTCAGCACCATGGACAGAACTTATTTATTGGTGAGTGAATTTATCCGCCAATCAGCAAGAACAACCGAGGTTGTTCCCCAAAAATGG
>NC_069509.1:73492065-73549565 GCF_027579735.1 Bombina bombina
TAGCTTTAGGGGTTAATACATTTATTAGAATAGCGGTGAGCTCCAGTCAGCAGATTAGTGGTTAATGTTTGAAGTTAGGTGTCGACGATGTTAGGGAGGGCAGATTAGGGGTTAATACTATTTATTATAGGGTTAGTGAGGCGGATTAGGGGTTAATAACTTTATTATAATAGCGGTGCGGTCCGGTCGGAAGATTAGGGGTTAATAAGTGTAGGCAGGTGGAGGCGACGTTGTGGGGGGCAGATTAGGGGTTAATAAATATAATATAGGGGTCGGCGGTGTTAGGGGCAGCAGATTAGGGGTACATAGGGATAATGTAAGTAGCGGCGGTTTACGGAGCGGCAGATTAGGGGTTAAAAATAATATGCAGGGGTCAGCGATAGCGGGGGCGGCAGAATAGGGGTTAATAAGTGTAAGGTTAGGGGTGTTTAGACTCGGGGTACATGTTAGAGTGTTAGGTGCAGACGTAGGAAGTGTTTCCCCATAGCAAACAATGGGGCTGCGTTAGGAGCTGAACGCGGCTTTTTTGCAGGTGTTAGGTTTTTTTTCAGCTCAAACAGCCCCATTGTTTCCTATGGGGGAATCGTGCACGAGCACGTTTTTGAGGCTGGCCGCGTCCGTAAGCAACTCTGGTATCGAGAGTTGCAGTTGCGTTAAAAATGCTCTACGCTCCTTTTTTGGAGCCTAACGCAGCCATTCTGTGGACTCTCAATACCAGAGTTATTTTAAAGGTCTAAATCTAGCCGATAGACTCTATAACATATATATATATACTCACACATAGACTCTATAACATATATATATATATATATACACACACATAGACTCTATAACATATATATATATATATATATATATATATATATATATACACACACATAGACTCTATAACATATATATATATATATACACACACATAGACTCTATAACATATATATATATATACACACACATAGACTCTATAACATATATATATATATATACACACACATAGACTCTATAACATATATATATATACACACACACATAGACTCTATAACATATATATATATACACACACATAGACTCTATAACATATATATATATATATATATATATATATACACACGCATAGACTCTATAACATATATATATATATACACACGCATAGACTCTATAACATATATATATATACACACACACATAGACTCTATAACATATATATATATACACACACATAGACTCTATAACATATATATATATATATATATATATATATATATACACACATAGACTCTATAACATATATATATATACACACACGTAGACTCTATAACATATATATACACACACATAGACTCTATAACATATATATATATACACACACACACATAGACTCTATAACATATATATATATACACACACACAGACTCTATAACATATATATATATATATACATACACACACATAGACTCTATAACATATATATATACACACACACATAGACTCTATAACATATATATATACACACACATAGACTCTATAACATATAAATATATACACACACATAGACTCTATAACATATATATATATATATATATATATATATACACACACACACACATAGACTCTATAACATATATATATATACACACACATAGACTCTATAACATATATATATATACACACACATAGACTCTATAACATATAAATATAAACACACACATAGACTCTATAACATATATATATATATACACACACACATAGACTCTATAACATATATATATATACACACGCATAGAATCTATAACACACATATATATATATATATATATACACACACACACACATAGACTCTATAACATATATATATACACACACATAGACTCTATAACATATATATATATACACACATAGACTCTATAACATATATATATACACACACATAGACTCTATAACATATATATATACACACTTATACTCTATAACATATATATATATATATATATATATATATATATATATACACACACATAGACTCTATAACATATAAATATATGCACACGCATAGGGCTCTATTTATCAAGCTCCAAAGACCGCTGCTCCATAACCTGTCCGCCTGCCCTGAGCAGGCGGATAGACATCGCCGGAAATCAACCCGATCGAGTACGATCGGGTTGATTGACACCCCCCTGCTGGCGGCCGATTGGCCGCGAGTCTGCAGGGGGCGGCATTGCACCAGCAGCTCTTGTGAGCTGCTGGTGCAATGCTGAATACGGCGAGCGTATTGCTCGCAGTATTCAGCAAAGTCTGGCGGACCTGATCCGCACTGTCGGATCAGGTCCGCCAGACTTTGATAACTTGGGGCCATAGACATATATATATATACACATACAAAGAGAGAAGCGCTCTACCAGGAACGAACAACAGCTCAGTGGCTTGTTCTATGGCGATTTACCACCCGGAAGCAGCCTCTTTTAGACCAGTGTGCTTTTCACAGAAGAAAACTTTCCTGAAGTATATCAGTCTGATCCCGCCAAGTAAGGTCAGTCCAGCCCCGAAATACCAGGCAATTCTCCTCTGAACAAGGAACATGACAACCCCAGATGATCGTTTCGGCCTCCTATGGGCCTCGTCAGTGAGGTGCAGCCACATTCCTCTAAGCACACTGGGCAAGGAGTCCACGTCTGGTTTCCCCCATCACCCATAGGGAGACTTCCCCAGGGTCATAATAATTTGCATACAAAGAGAGAAGCGCTCTACCAGGAACGAACAACAGCTCAGTGGCTTGTTCTATGGCGATTTACCACCCGGAAGCAGCCTCTTTTAGACCAGTGTGCTTTTCACAGAAGAAAACTTTCCTGAAGTATATCAGTCTGATCCCGCCAAGTAAGGTCAGTCCAGCCCCGAAATACCAGGCAATTCTCCTCTGAACAAGGAACATGACAACCCCAGACAATCGTTTCGGCCTCCTATGGGCCTCGTCAGTGAGGTGCAGCCACATTCCTCTAAGCACACTGGGCAAGGAGTCCACGTCTGGTTTCCCCCATCACCCATAGGGAGACTTCCCCAGGGTCATAATAATTTGCATACAAAGAGAGAAGCGCTCTACCAGGAACGAACAACAGCTCAGTGGCTTGTTCTATGGCGATTTACCACCCGGAAGCAGCCTCTTTTAGACCAGTGTGCTTTTCACAGAAGAAAACTTTCCTGAAGTATTTCAGTCTGATCCCGCCAAGTAAGGTCAGTCCAGCCCCGAAATACCAGGCAATTCTCCTCTGAACAAGGAACATGACAACCCCAGACGATCGTTTCGGCCTCCTATGGGCCTCGTCAGTGAGGTGCAGCCACATTCCTCTAAGCACACTGGGCAAGGAGTCCACGTCTGGTTTCCCCCATCACCCATAGGGAGACTTCCCCAGGGTCATAATAATTTGCATACAAAGAGAGAAGCGCTCTACCAGGAACGAACAACAGCTCAGTGGCTTGTTCTATGGCGATTTACCACCCGGAAGCAGCCTCTTTTAGACCAGTGTGCTTTTCACAGAAGAAAACTTTCCTGAAGTATATCAGTCTGATCCCGCCAAGTAAGGTCAGTCCAGCCCCGAAATACCAGGCAATTCTCCTCTGAACAAGGAACATGACAACCCCAGACGATCGTTTCGGCCTCCTATGGGCCTCGTCAGTGAGGTGCAGCCACATTCCTCTAAGCACACTGGGCAAGGAGTCCACGTCTGGTTTCCCCCATCACCCATAGGGAGACTTCCCCAGGGTCATAATAATTTGCATACAAAGAGAGAAGCGCTCTACCAGGAACGAACAACAGCTCAGTGGCTATTTCTATGGCGATTTACCACCCGGAAGCAGCCTCTTTTAGACCAGTGTGCTTTTCACAGAAGAAAACTTTCCTGAAGTATATCAGTCTGATCCCGCCCCGAAATACCAGGCAATTCTCCTCTGAACAAGGAACATGACAACCCCAGACGATCGTTTCGGCCTCCTATGGGCCTCGTCAGTGAGGTGCAGCCACATTCCTCTAAGCACACTGGGCAAGGAGTCCACGTCTGGTTTCCCCCATCACCCATAGGGAGACTTCCCCAGGGTCATAATAATTTGCATACAAAGAGAGAAGCGCTCTACCAGGAATGAACAACAGCTCAGTGGCTATTTCTATGGCGATTTACCACCCGGAAGCAGCCTCTTTTAGACCAGTGTGCTTTTCACAGAAGAAAACTTTCCTGAAGTATATCAGTCTGATCCCGCCCCGAAATACCAGGCAATTCTCCTCTGAACAAGGGACATGACAACCCCAGACGATCGTTTCGGCCTCCTATGGGCCTCGTCAGTGAGGTGCAGCCACATTCCTCTAAGCACACTGGGCAAGGAGTCCACGTCTGGTTTCCCCCATCACCCATAGGGAGACTTCCCCAGGGTCATAATAATTTGCATACAAAGAGAGAAGCGCTCTACCAGGAACGAACAACAGCTCAGTGGCTTGTTCTATGGCGATTTACCACCCGGAAGCAGCCTCTTTTAGACCAGTGTGCTTTTCACAGAAGAAAACTTTCCTGAAGTATATCAGTCTGATCCCGCCAAGTAAGGTCAGTCCAGCCCCGAAATACCAGGCAATTCTCCTCTGAACAAGGAACATGACAACCCCAGACGATCGTTTCGGCCTCCTATGGGCCTCGTCAGTGAGGTACAGCCACATTCCTCTAAGCACACTGGGCAAGGAGTCCACGTCTGGTTTCCCCCATCACCCATAGGGAGACTTCCCCAGGGTCATAATAATTTGCATACAAAGAGAGAAGCGCTCTACCAGGAACGAACAACAGCTCAGTGGCTTGTTCTATGGCGATTTACCACCCGGAAGCAGCCTCTTTTAGACCAGTGTGCTTTTTACAGAAGAAAACTTTCCTGAAGTATATCAGTCTGATCCCGCCAAGTAAGGTCAGTCCAGCCCCGAAATACCAGGCAATTCTCCTCTGAACAAGGAACATGACAACCCCAGACGATCGTTTCGGCCTCCTATGGGCCTCGTCAGTGAGGTGCAGCCACATTCCTCTAAGCACACTGGGCAAGGAGTCCACGTCTGGTTTCCCCCATCACCCATAGGGAGACTTCCCCAGGGTCATAATAATTTGCATACAAAGAGAGAAGCGCTCTACCAGGAACGAACAACAGCTCAGTGGCTTGTTCTATGGCGATTTACCACCTGGAAGCAGCCTCTTTTAGACCAGTGTGCTTTTCACAGAAGAAAACTTTCCTGAAGTATATCAGTCTGATCCCGCCAAGTAAGGTCAGTCCAGCCCCGAAATACCAGGCAATTCTCCTCTGAACAAGGAACATGACAACCCCAGACGATCGTTTCGGCCTCCTATGGGCCTCGTCAGTGAGGTGCAGCCACATTCCTCTAAGCACACTGGGCAAGGAGTCCACGTCTGGTTTCCCCCATCACCCATAGGGAGACTTCCCCAGGGTCATAATAATTTGCATACAAAGAGAGAAGCGCTCTACCAGGAACGAACAACAGCTCAGTGGCTTGTTCTATGGCGATTTACCACCCGGAAGCAGCCTCTTTTAGACCAGTGTGCTTTTCACAGAAGAAAACTTTCCTGAAGTATATCAGTCTGATCCCGCCAAGTAAGGTCAGTCCAGCCCCGAAATACCAGGCAATTCTCCTCTGAACAAGGAACATGACAACCCCAGACGATCGTTTCGGCCTCCTATGGGCCTCGTCAGTGAGGTGCAGCCACATTCCTCTAAGCACACTGGGCAAGGAGTCCACGTCTGGTTTCCCCCATCACCCATAGGGAGACTTCCCCAGGGTCATAATAATTTGCATACAAAGAGAGAAGCGCTCTACCAGGAACGAACAACAGCTCAGTGGCTTGTTCTATGGCGATTTACCACCCGGAAGCAGCCTCTTTTAGACCAGTGTGCTTTTCACAGAAGAAAACTTTCCTGAAGTATATCAGTCTGATCCCGCCAAGTAAGGTCAGTCCAGCCCCGAAATACCAGGCAATTCTCCTCTGAACAAGGAACATGACAACCCCAGACGATCGTTTCGGCCTCCTATGGGCCTCGTCAGTGAGGTGCAGCCACATTCCTCTAAGCACACTGGGCAAGGAGTCCACGTCTGGTTTCCCCCATCACCCATAGGGAGACTTCCCCAGGGTCATAATAATTTGCATACAAAGAGAGAAGCACTCTACCAGGAACGAACAACAGCTCAGTGGCTTGTTCTATGGCGATTTACCACCCGGAAGCAGCCTCTTTTAGACCAGTGTGCTTTTCACAGAAGAAAACTTTCCTGAAGTATATCAGTCTGATCCCGCCAAGTAAGGTCAGTCCAGCCCCGAAATACCAGGCAATTCTCCTCTGAACAAGGAACATGACAACCCCAGACGATCGTTTCGGCCTCCTATGGGCCTCGTCAGTGAGGTGCAGCCACATTCCTCTAAGCACACTGGGCAAGGAGTCCACGTCTGGTTTCCCCCATCACCCATAGGGAGACTTCCCCAGGGTCATAATAATTTGCATACAAAGAGAGAAGCGCTCTACCAGGAACGAACAACAGCTCAGTGGCTTGTTCTATGGCGATTTACCACCCGGAAGCAGCCTCTTTTAGACCAGTGTGCTTTTCACAGAAGAAAACTTTCCTGAAGTATATCAGTCTGATCCCGCCAAGTAAGGTCAGTCCAGCCCCGAAATACCAGGCAATTCTCCTCTGAACAAGGAACATGACAACCCCAGACGATCGTTTCGGCCTCCTAAGGGCCTCGTCAGTGAGGTGCAGCCACATTCCTCTAAGCACACTGGGCAAGGAGTCCACGTCTGGTTTCCCCATCACCCATAGGGAGACTTCCCCAGGGTCATAATAATTTGCATACAAAGAGAGAAGCGCTCTACCAGGAACGAACAACAGCTCAGTGGCTTGTTCTATGGCGATTTACCACCCGGAAGCAGCCTCTTTTTGTATGCAAATTATTATGACCCTGGGGAAGTCTCCCTATGGGTGATGGGGTGATGGGGTGATGGGGGAAACCAGACGTGGACTCCTTGGCCAGTGTGCTTAGAGGAATGTGTCTGCACCTCACTGACGAGGCCCATAGGAGGCCGAAACGATCGTCTGGGGTTATCATGTTCCTTGTTCAGAGGAGAATTGCCTGGTATTTCGGGGCTGGACTGACCTTAATTGGCAGGATCAGACTGATATACTTCAGGAAAGTTTTCTTCTGTGAAAAGCACACTGGTCTAAAAGAGGCTGCTTCCGGGTGGTAAATCGCCATAGAACAAGCCACTGAGCTGTTGTTCGTTCCTGGTAGAGCGCTTCTCTCTTTGTATGCAATATATATATATACACACATGCATAGACTCTATAACATATATATATACACAAACATAGACTCTATAACATATATATATACACACACACACATAGACTCTATAACATATATATATACACACACATGCATAGACTCTATAACATATATATATATATATATACACACACATAGACTCTATAACATATATATACACACATGCATAGACTCTATAACATATATATATATATACACACACATAGACTCTATAACATATATATATATACACACACACATAGACTCTATAACATATATATATACACACATGCATAGACTCTATAACATATATATATACACACACACATAGACTCTATAACATATATATATATACACACATGCATAGACTCTATAACATATATATATACACACACATAGACTCTATAACATATATATATATATATATATATATATATATATATATATATATATATATATATATATATATATATATATATATATATATATGTGTGTATTTAAAATTACAGTTAAAATATTGGCTAACATAAGATACAATTATTTTCAGGTAACACAATGCTTTAAACTCTGCACATTTAGAAATGTATAAAAAAAAAATCACACACAAAAATGTAACTTAATAATTGTAAATCCTTTTTTATATGTAACATTAAAATATTAAACAGGAAAAAACTAAGTCTGCAGGTAGGCAGTTAATACTTGTGAACATGTACAGCGTGGAAAAATAATTTATTTTAAAAAATAAACATTTATAGACAGGGTCACAAATACTTTTTTTTTTTAAAAAAAAAGGAAGAAACCTTACCATCCTCTCTCTCCTTCCTCCAAACCTAATCTGAGGCCTTATTTCTAAATGTGCAGAGTTTAAATGAGAACTATATTAACATATCAAAAGCAAGGAGGGGGAGAATAGGAGAGAGACACAATATGCTCTCTGCAAGGAGAGAACAGACCTGTGTGTGTCTGTGACTTTTTTGTGTCATGTGTGATTAGCCATTTAAATATTAATTAGATACTGATTGTTAACTTTCCTTGGTATGCAAACAAGCACTGTGTGTCTCATATGCAAGGAAATCTCTGTCAACTACAAACCTTAAAGGGACAGTGTACCCTAATATTTTATCCCATTTAAAGGGACAATCAAGTCAAAATGAAACGTTCATGATTCAGATAGCTGACAATTTTAAACAACTTTCCAATTTGCTTTCATTAACAAAATGTGCAGTCTTTATAGATATACACTATTTGAGTCACTATTTGTGCAAGAAATCACAGAATATAAGTATATGCATTTGTGATTGGCTGATGGCTGTCACATGATACAAGGGGAATGGAAATAGACATAACTTTGACTGAGGGGTAGATTTATTAATAGCTGAGTGGACATGATTTGCTCAACCTCTCTGTCAGCATTTATCATTGCAAAAGCAGTTTTAGTGAAATGCTTGTGCAATGCCGCCCCCTGCTCACTGGTGGCCAATTGGCTGCTAGCAGGGGCTGTCGATCATCCCGATCGGATCTGGATGATTTGAATCGGCCACCTAAAAGGCGGCGGAGGAGTTAAGGAGCAGTGGTCTTATCTATATAGATGGATACACACATATGTTAGGTAAATCATTAGCTTCAGCAGTAAAAGGGACATACAGTATATCAATGATGCCTGTTTAAGACAACTCATAGCTAATGATCCATTGCTCATTGGCTGATAAGGCCGGTGTCGTGTCGAATTATCAAACCCGTCGGAATGTGGAACCCCATCACTTCTGAAGACGTGGCTCACCTATGATTTCAAATATATGTGTCCGGTGTTGCAGACATTCCGTTCTAACGTCCCATACTATTTAACTAAGATAGAGTGCACATACGGCAGTAGCAGTTCATTCACTTACATGGTCCCCTGTGTGCCTGTAATATACTTTCATAACCAGAGAGGTCTCTTTAAATAATACCAGTCAATTTTATATTGTGTCTTGATTTACAATTTTTACATGAATTGACTGGTATTACTTCAAGAGACCTCTCTGGTTATGAAAGTATATTATAGGCACACAGGGGACTGTGTGAGTGAAGGAACTGCTACTGCCGTATGTGCACTCTCTCTTGGTAAATAGTGTGCCACTGATGAGTTATGGGGCGTGAGAATGGAATGTCTGCAACACCGGACACGTATTTAAAATCATCTGTGCATATACATCAACCCTTCTTGCTGTGTCAGATTCTGCGACCCGTCTGTCCCATGCGCACTGTGGTTGCAAAATCCGATCAGCAACCAGTAACATGTGCGCTCAGGAACGTGGTGATGTCACTGTCACACATTTTAACAGGTTTGATATTTCGACAGAACACCGGCTCCCGCACCTCTATTTGCTGAAAGGAAAACACCTCATAAGAGGTAGTGTTAAAGGGACACTGAACCCAAATTTTTTCTTTTGTAATTCAGAAAGAGCATGCAATTTTAAGCAACTTTCTAATTTGCTCCTATTATCAATTTTTCTTCATTCTCTTGCTATCTTTATTTAAAAAAGAAGGCATCTAAGCTTTTTTTGGTTTCAGTACTCTGAACAGCACTTTTTTTATTGGTGGATGAATTTATCCACCAATCAGCAAGGACAACCCAGGTTGTTCACAAAAAATGGGCCGGCATCTAAACTTACATTCGTGCATTTCAAATAAAGATACCAAGAGAATGAAGAAAATGTGATAATAGGAGTAAATTAGAAAGTTGCTTAAAATTTCATGCTCTATCTGAATCACGAAAGAAAAAATTTGAGTACAGTGTCCCTTTAACTTCTACTTTAAAAAAATTTAATGTATTTTTCAAATAATTTCTTTTAGATGAAGAAAAATACATTTGATGTCCCATTCACCAGTAAACATAATCTATATTTATTTTAGAACACAGCTGTAATACACTTGATGTGAAAGGACATTAAAAACGTATTTCTTTTGTGAAAAGTATGCTTGTCCCATGATCCCTAGAGAGTTCAAAAAGCAAATTCTGTAACCAGCAAAAGCAAAGCAAATCAGATAGCCGGTATAGGCAGTTTACAGCATTTTTAAAGGAAATATAGGACAGTCTTTCTCTCAATTACAGTCTTCGGGGTACACTAGCAGACCAGAATTTCAGGATATCTGAACTAAAGCACATTTGAAATCATCAGCTGATCAAACCATGTTTATTAACCTACTCTCACCCAAGGTAATCCTGAAACTCTGCCCTGTTAGTGTGCCCTGAGGGCAAGAATTGAGAAACAATGATATGGCAAAAGCTGTTTAATATCATTTAAAGGGACAGTCTACACCAGAATTGTTATTGTTTTAAAAGATAGATAATCCCTTTATTACACATTCCCCAGTTTTGCATAACCAACACAGTTATATTAATATACTTTTTACCTATGTGATTACCTTGTGTCTATGCCTCTTCTGACAGCCCCTGATCACATTTTATTTATTATCTATTGACTTGTATTTTAGACAATTAAGGTGTGTTGTGCTGACTCTTAAATAACTTAACGGGGTGAGCACAATGTTATCTATACGGCCCACATGAACTAGCAGTCTCTTGTTGTGAAAAGCAAATAAAAAAGCATGTGATAAGAGGCTGTCTGTAGTGGCTTAGAAACAGGCATACATTTAGAGGTTTGAATGTTATAAAGTATATTAAAAATGTTGGCTGTGCAAAGGGATTGGGTAGTAAAGGTATTATCTATCTGTTTAGACAAAAACAATTTTGGTGTTGACTGTCCCTTTAATCTTTCCTCTAGGGAAAAAAGATAGTGAAAGACAGAGAAATTTGTCTGATACATCAAACTACATTACTTACTCTGACACCAACATTATTAGCAAATCAAAGCACTTTCTCCTAATTTAAATCTGGGCTAGGCAAATAAATAAAATCCTTGAGTTGAATGAAGCCTGCTAGCAAAGTCAAAGCTGTCAAATCACACTATGAGATAGCGAGACACGCTATTCGGAATCTCTTCTCCAGATTACACTAGGGGCAAGAGTACTTACACTGTAAAAGGAAGACAAAGACTAAAATACTCACTAAATATGTCTTAATGTAAAGGTTGCCAGAGTATGCAATAAAAAAAGCTATAATAAGCAATTTGGCTGTGAGGTGACGTTTCCACTTGTTAGCCAATTGCCTTGGGGGAAATCAGGCGCACGCATGGCTATTGGCTAAGAGGTAGAAATGTCACCTCTCAGCCAAATAGCGTTTTACCGTGTGCTGCCTTAGCAGCTCAGTGCGGTGAACGCTGCAAACAAATAAAGGAGCTTTCAGCATGAAGTGTTTTATACTTCATGACTGAAAGTCCGCTTTATTTGTTCTAATGGTAAATCCTAGCGTTTCAGAAAATATCACTTTAAGCTATCCAAAGTACAAATTTATTGCATAATTGAACATAAATCGATGTAATGATTATTAGTGCAACAAACATTAAAAAACATTTAATAGTAGCTAATTTCTGCTTAAAGGGACAGTCTACACCCATATTAACATTTGCCTATATGTTAGATAAAGTTCTGATTGTTCTAACTCACCCCCTCTACCGTAACCAGTCTGCTTCACAAACTGAGTTATTCCTAATCCAAACTCTGATCATAATCGTTATAAATGGCCGACCAGTTCCGCCTATTAACTACATCATAGATTCTCTCCCTTGAAAAGCTCCAATCAAAATTAGATCACTGATGAAAAAACAGGATCGCGCTTTGTTTTCTCGCATGCGCACCTTCTGAAGAACAGAAAAAAAAAAAAACGGAACCAAAATCTATTTGAAATTTGCACACGGATCCATTTATTTAGTGTACAGTCAATGCGTAGTGTAAGTATATAGAAAAGCGTCCCTTTCTCTTACAGACGGACTTCCTCTACATCACTTCCGTATATAGGAGCATGCGTGTTTACACGTTAATGATGTAGGTGGTTGAACGTGCACGAGTATGAAATCCAAAGAGAAGGGGAGTTCAAGGTAGGAGGAGAAGGCATTGGGTGGAGTTTGTCGGACATTTTTAACGACTTGAATCAAAGTTTGGATTTCGAAGAGCTCCGTTTGTAAAGCAGACTCATTAAGGTAGAGGGGGTGAGCTAAGAAAATCTGAACACAATCTAAGGTATAGGCTAATGTTAAAATGGGTGTAGACTGTCCCTTTAATATTGGCCTAAATATTAGCTGGGTGGTGAGTGAAATCACCAAAGTGATAGGTCTGGAACAATGCAAGATATATAAATTGGCTTTATGTGGCTTTTGAACATGCTGTTAAAGGCCGGTCGCTTGAAAGTTTACAGCAGGGCCAATTAACCCTTTGTCCTTTGCAACTTAAACTGCAAGTGGGGGGTGTCAGCTGTTGAAAGATATTAACCATTTACCTGACAAACAATGCTGCAATACCTTATCAGAGGACAAGACACGTTGATCATTTATCTTGATCAATAAAGTTGTTTTTTTAAAACAGAACGCATTTCTATTTATCTAAAAACAATTTGTAATTTATATGAAATGGGAAGATAAAAAAAAGCCCATCTTAAGATACTGGAGGAGGGGTTTATTGACCATACTTACACCTAGAGTAAGAGAGGGTCACTGGTGGGTCAGAAGGTTAAACTGGGGTTTATTTTAAATAGAGGTTAATCAGAATTCTTATGCATTTCACCTTCTACCTGCTTCATGCATTTTGAACATTTTGGTTTGTTTTAATATGTTGCGGCTGTAACAGTGTTTGCCCAGTTTTGCGACTGTATTTAAAGGTGGATTGAGGTCACATTCTGCCAGGATTAGCAAAAGCAATTTATTAAAAGGGCATGTCGTTTTTCGTGGTTGGGTTTTAGATTTTGATCTTCAGTTAATAATTCTATTTATTTGTTACATTTATATGTTATTGTTCATGTTAAAAATCATATAAAGGACCACTCAAGCCGTAGAATTACACAATTAACCAGTACAAAATAAAAAGACAATGCAATAACACTTAGGGGCTGTTTTATCAATGTCTGGCATACACTGTCGGCATTTATCATTGCACAAGCAGTTCTGGTGAACTGCTTGTGCAATGCTGCCCCCCCTGCAGATTCGCAGCCATTCTTGATCAACCCAATTTTACATGATAGGGCGGATTGATGTCCGCAGCCTCAGAGGTGGCGTATGGGTTAAGGAGCGGCGGTCTTAGGACCCCTTCTTCTTAACTCCTGTTTCCGGCGAGCCTGAAGGCTTGCGCAGAAACAGATGCATTTTGGTCGATTGGCTGTTTGATAAATCGGCCCCTTACTCTGAATTTCAAATAAGTAGTATATTTTATTCTGACAAATTAATTTATTCTCCCCCTTTTCAGCCCCCTGTAACATGTGACAGACATCAGCCAATCACAGACTAGTATACGTATACCCTGTGAACTTGTGCACATGCTCAGTACGTGATGATAATTTCTTTATATAAGTCGTGTGTATACCATTCTTAATTAAGGTGAATAGTTCTTTTTCATCCAAAAAATCACAAATGCCTATAAAATGTTAAATTATATGCATGCTCCAAAATAAAGTCCTTGTTTTCTAAAGTGGTTCTATGTGTAACCGTGTATAAATGTTAATAATTCTTATATTGTGGTGTGCTTATTAGCCCAAATGTACCTTGGATAGCATACACTATCAATAGCAGTTATTCTATAATATAGAAATATGTGCTTAAACAGAAATGATCTTAAATAAACTTTACTTCCAATTCCTATGCAAATACAATGTTGCGATTCATACAATGTTGCGATTCATACAATGTTGCGATTCATACAATGTTGCAGTTATGCAATGTTAAAATTTTAAAACATTCAAAATACAATGTTGTAGTTTTTGTTTCCACTGTTAAAAACAATATGTGCAAACTGATCAGTATATAATTAAGTTGTGGCCACAACTATATATGGTCCCAGTTTTGTCGGTTAAAACCAAAAGGTGGTTCCAAATCCTCATATAGGGTATTATATCTGCTACAGTTCCATGTAGTTAACTGGTTCCTTATTATGATGTTTGTACCGGTTATTTCTGTGTATTCAAAAGGTGTCCCTTCATCAATTTACATTCCCCCTTACCGGACCTCCGATAGCTCATTACCTCCTCTCCCTGCTTCAGGTCGATGGGTTGTGGAAGGGTTGCTCCGGCGTGTGTTAGCCGTTAAGAGAGGAAAAACTTGACCTGTGTATTCCTGTCAGCGTCTCTCCGTTTGTAGTTCCCGGCAACTCGCTTCTACCCAGTCACGTGCGGTTTTGTTCCTTGTGACAGTGGAGGGCCAATCGGGAAACCGGATCCTGGGGGGAATGTCTCTTCTTAGTACTCTGTGTTCAAAGAGCCAGTATTTCCACACTGTTATGTCTTAGACCCAATTTTTCTTTCATGATTCAGACAGAGCAGCAATTTTAAGTAACTTTCTAATTTACTCCTATTATTAAATTGTCTTGGTTCTCTATGAATCTTTATTTGAAAAGCAGGAATGTATGCTTAGGAGCCGGTCCATTTTTAGTTCATCGCCCTAGGTAGCGCTTGCTGATTGGTGGCTACATGTATCATGGATGCACTGTTCTGTAGTAGTTATTATTTGTAAAACTGTTTTTTTCTGCAGTAACACGTTGCCTTGGGCTGCGTGTTATTGCCACAGAGAATGGTACAGAGGAAATATCAGAAACAGACAATAACACACGTTTCCATTCTATAAAGAACTGTTATACTTTGCTACATAAACACACTGCTAGATAATAACCTTCAATCAGCTTTTGACAACTAGCTGAGCAGTAGCTGAGTGATAGATATGAAAGGTGATGCACATCTGCTCATCTGGGTGACTGCAGCTATTCTGCTCACCTTGCTGGAAACGGACTAAATACAGGCAGCACATGCATGTATTCTCTCAGAAAAATCTGTTCATTGAAAACAGTGAGCCGCAAGGCTTACAAGCTGATTGGATGCCACAGAAAAAAAAAAAAAAAATAAGAGGAAGGAAGGGGGCCGGCAGGTTACAGCAAAAAAAAAACAACCAACAGACTTTAAAGGGACTGTACACTATAAAAATGTTTTTCCATTAATGTATTTTCAATTACTTATTACACCAGCTGCTGAGTATAAAATGTATGAGAAATTGCATTTTCAGGGTTTTTTGTGTATATGAAGTAGCTGGTTTTGTGCTTTGAAACCACAGCCTATTACAATGGGTTGAACGTAAAGGTAATATCCAATCTCATTACGTTATCACTTTATGTACACAGACTTTCTTTATTATCATTTTATTACTTACTATCCTGCACCCCACTGAGAGTGTAACTTTTTCTGCTGGCTGTGTTTACTTAAGCTTGTCAATAGCGTATACTCCAGTATCAAAACTTTCTGTATAGGTGGCTATACCACAGGCTAAATTCAAATGCTGAAATAGGAGTAAAGGAGCTACTTGTAAACAATTTGATACACTCTAGGAGGTAAAATGGATCACTGGGAATAATTTAAAGGGTAGACACATTTTGGGTGAACTGTCCCTTTAAGGTACAAAAAGAAAATATTCTATATAGAAATGTATATTTTCTTGACACAAACATTAATTTAGGATTAAGATATAATAGAAAGTTTACCATCACTTTAATTAATAATAAAATGCACTAACATAGTAATAACATACTTCATTTATGCACTTTTATGTCCATTTAAATGTCTAATATCTATAACACAGTGGTATTAATGCAGATTTTAATGTTTAGGGTGAAGGGTATCTGAGCAGCATAACCATTTTGCCTTTAAAGGGACAGTCTAGAAAAAGAATTGTTATTGTTTTAAAAGATAGATAATCCCTTTATTACCCATTCCCCAGTTTTGCATAACCAACACAGTTATATTAATATACTTTTTATCTCTGTGATTACCTTGTATCTAGGAACCTTCTTCCAGCCCCCTGATCACATGACTGTGACTGTTTATTATCTATTGTCTTACATTTAGCATTGTTTTGTGCTAGATCTTAAAGGACCAGTCAACACATTAGATTTGCAAAATCAACAAATGCAAGATAATAAGACAATGCAATAGCACTTAGTCTGAACTACAAATGAGTAGTAGATTTTTTTATAACAAATTTCAAAGTTATGTATATTTCCACTCCCCTTGTACCATGTGATAGCAATCAGCCAATCACAAATGCATATACGTATAGCCTGTGAATTCTTGCACATGCTCAGTAGGATCTGGTGACTCAAAAATGGTAAATATAAAAGAATCTGCACATTTTTTTAATGGAAGTCAATTGGAAAGTTGTTTAAAATTACATGCTGTATCTGAATCATGAAAATTTAATTTAACCTGAGTGTCCCTTTAAATAACCCCCTGTGCCTGAACACAGTGTTATCTATATGGCCCACGTGTACTTTCTGTCTCTTTGTGTTGAAAAGAGATTTAAAAAGCCTGTGATAAGAGGCAGCCCTCAAAGGCTTAGAAATTAGCATATGAGCCTACCTAGGTTTAGTTTAAACTAAGAATACCAAGAGAAAAAAGCAAATTTGATGATAAAAGTAAATTGGAAAGTTTAATTTATACTAGACTGTCCCTTTAAATCTTTATCCTGTTAGACAAGGACTTCTGTTTCCACATTTAGATTTTGTTTCTGGGTTCTTGTTTAAGTGCAGGAAGCCCTTATTATTAATATTAACGCCGATCTGAACAGCTGGTGACGGGAATACCCCCCTGCTAAAGGAAGAAACAGATATTCTTACATGGAGTTTCTAGACAATAGTTGTTCTAAACCAGTGCACGGTCTAAACACAAACCGTATAAAAGGAAAAATATATCTATTTATTTTGTAAGGGTTGTAGGAAGGAAGAGAAAGTATTGGATATGATAGAAACCAATACAAAATGAAATAATATGTTTATATTCAAATGAGAAGACAGAAACTGACATAAAGCTACAAAGGTGCATTTGCTCATTGCACTATAGCTAGCTTGCCTATATCAAACCTAAAATGAGGTTAAACATATAGTCAAAGTGAGCTCTAGACCAGCAATTGTCTACTGGTCTGAAGCAGAACACAAATGCTGAGCCAATTAAGGGCAGCATACAGTGTGAGTCAGTTTAACCCTTCACTGCTACACTGTGTTGTAGGTCACAAAGTGTTATATTTGGTCTAAACTGAATAGAAAGTATTACTAAATTCTAAGATAGAAAACAAACTAGTTTCTAGTTCAAAAGCAATGCCCTGTACAAGCCCACAGAGATCCTGTCTAGAGAGAATACCAAAGCCTACATCAATGTATGGTTAGCCTAAAGACCCTAACCATACATGAACAATAAAACTAAAAAAATCCACGCCCTAGAATGGCAAGCACCAAGACCATATCCAGACCTTAATCAATGAAACAGAAAATTAGAGCAATAACAATCCAGGAGAACTTTCTCAAGCCTTGAACAACAACAAGCCAACATGCTCTACCCAAACCTAGAGCAATGACAAGCTAGGCGACCCTACCAAGTGAAAATATCCTACTCAAGCCTAGAGGAAACAACAAGCCAGGGGATCCAACCCAAGTCTAGAGTAAAGCTAGGAGTCCCTACCGAAGCGTATAGCAATGACATGCCAGGAGTTCGTACCCAAGCAGAGAGCAATGACAAGCCAGGAGTCTGTGCCCAAGCCTAGAGCAATGACAAGCCAGGAGTCCATTACCAAATATAGAATAATGACAAGACAAGAAACCAAGGCAAACAATTACTTAATAAACCAAGAACAAAAGCAAGCCAGGAAACCCCTTAAAGAAATGACAAACCAGAAGAACCCGCATACATAGATTACAGTTCTAAACACATCTACAAAAATATGACATAAAAATATACTTAGAGCAAAAGGCTCTTCAGGAAACCCCCCAAACCTGTAGCAGAGACAAAGTAGCAGACTCTACTTAAACCCAGAAAATACCAAGACCTTGGATAATTATAAGCCAGGGACCCTGCAAAGGCTGGAGAAGCATCAAGCAAGAGACCTCATCAAGACCTTGAGCAATAAAAAGTCATAAAATGCTAGAAATTGCAAGATGGGGAACCTAGAACCACCTGTGTAGGGGAATCTAATGAAACTCCAACTGATAACAAGCTTGTATTCCATAACTACGTTCACATTTAGGACGAATTTGAAGATTATAACCATCCCCAAAGAATCACCATAATGGAGGCTGTATACTAACAGAAAAGAACAAAAGGACCTCATAATTATATTCCCATGGAGGCTCTGTATTTTGTTCTTATCTTAACCATTAACTTTCTGTCTGGATCATATTCAGTTGGGATATTTCCCAAAGATATGTTATTCAAATCCCACATTCCCTTTATAGACAAACAACAGTAGCTAAAGATTTTTTTGGAGCAAAGGAAAAAAAAACACAGCAGGGCTTACTGCAGATTGTATCAGCACCTGCCACAGACTAAGTGACGCCTTATTAACAGCAATAAAAATGAAATGCCCTTATATTGAACCCTACCCCACTATGAATCTATAATATACGCTGTCCCAAGAGAAATCATAATGGACCCTATCCTAGAAAAACCTTATGATATGCTCTTATTTATAATGCTATACAGAATAATGTATCCTAAAACATTACAACATTAAGTACCCTTCTCATCCCTCAATATAATAACTGTGAAGGTGTACTTATATACTGTGAGGTGATAAGTCCTGTAAACCAGAGTCACAGACCAGAAAAGTCTACTCCTGGCTCCCAATTTTTCTTGATTATTGTACCTATCAATTTTTTATATACATCTTTCCCTGGCTTCTGTAAAACTCTATGTCTGTCTCCTGGACATAAGAGTCGATTAATTAACCGTACCTCTTGTTGCTATAGTGTGATTGTTAATTTATGGAACCTATTCTATAAAGCTCTCTCACATCTCCATTATTTAGTCTGATGAGGATGGGAACTAGAGTCTGCTTGGGAGCCAGTATATCCCTGGATCCTGGGTTTGTCGAGCCCTGACATATTGTGTCCAATGCTACCCTCTTATCCTGACAATGAACCCTGTACCACTACAAGCTGCAATCACTTTGAGACTGTAATATAAAATGTTTAATTATTTAATTATGTTTAACAAAACAAATGTGCAATATACCTCCATTATTTATCCCTCACTTTTATGTAATTCAACCCAGGAAATAGTGGGTTTTCAAATCCTGTGAGAATCGGAGGTGCAGATTACAGACTTCACCAGTCTATCATTCCTATATACAGCCGTTGTTTGCTCACTCCAGTAATTTATTTACATCTGCCATCAACATGTTTCAAAATGGCAGTGCTCATTACTTTATAGAGACTAATATGAGCCTCCTATTTCTACTTCTATGATCAAATTTGCTTTATTCTCTTGGTATCCTTTGTTGAAAAAGCAGCAATGCACTACAGGGAGCTAGCTGAACACATCAGGTTAGACAATGACAAGAGGCATGTGTGCAGCCATCAGCAGTAGTGCACTTCTGCTCCTGAGCCTAACTAGCCTAACAAGAGAATGCAGCAAGTTAGATAATAGAACGACATTAGGAAGAAGTTTAAAATTGCATGCTCTGAATCATGAAAGTTTAATTTTGACTTTACTATCCTTTTAAGTTCTACTGTCACATGATTTTTGCAGTAAAAGGCATTTAGTGAGCATGTGCAATAAACTGACTACAGCTCCTAGCAAACAATTTAAGGAAAAGCTGCTTCATTGCCTTCCTTGTAAGACAGTGACAGAAAGTTAATTTGCATAATCAACAAATGCATGATAACAAGACAATGCAATAGCACTTAGGGGTCGATTTATTAAACGCTTCGTCCCGCTACGGCTGCAGGTTCTCACAAGAAAACCTACAGTCCGTATTTAACAAGCAGCGGTCATTAGACTGCTGCTTCCCTAACCTTTCGCCACCTCTGACAGGGGAGATTGAAAGCTCTTGCCCACGCGTGATTGGCTGTGCGCGGGCAGGGGCCGGATTGCACGCAAGCGCAAAATAGAGCTTGGATGCTGAATTCCAGCAGTAGAATTCAGCCCCTGTCCGCCGCAGCTTGATAAATAGACCCCTTAGTCTGAACTTCAAATGAACAGATTTTTTTCTAACACATTTCAAAGTTATTTTTATTTTCACTCCTTTTCTATGTGACAGCCATCAGCCAATCACAAATACCTATATTCTGTGAATTCATGCACATGCTCAGTAGGAGCTGGTAACTTAAAAAGTGTAAATATAAAAAGACTGTGCACATTTTGTTAATGGAAGTAAATTGGAAAGTTGTTTAAAATGTCATGCTCTATCTGAATCATGAAAGTTTAATTTTGATTTGAGACTCCCTTTAAAAAAAGAACTAAAAAGGTAAAATTCTTTTAAAAAATGAATAATAAATATTGCAATCATTTCTTTTAAGTATCACCCACTGCTAAGTGCTTTTTTTATTACAATGAAATATATATTTAATTTAGATATATTTTAGGTGAAACCCAAAAAAAAAAAAAGTCTAAATTGTTTTAACTAAATTTATAGAACCAACATTGTAATGTTCTAGACAGCAATCTCTGACCAGTCTCACTCAACCAGGATTTTACTCTTATGCGCTTTCTCGCCTGCAGTGTTCCATTATGGGTCAGCCAGTTCAAAACTATGAGCTGGCTTTAAATGACTTTTCGTAATTGACTAAGAAGCATTAATTGTAATTAAACTTCTTGCAGATAAACTAGTTATGTATCATATATGACAGAACTTAAAAAAATAATAGAAGACAACAATTCTTAAATGTTACATTTGCTATACACAGATCTTATATTTATAAAATGCTCTGATGTCCTAGATTATTTTATATTGCTTGAGAAAGGTGTTTAACACACAGCTAAATGCCAGCTCCTGGATTGGCAATGCATCACTGTTCCTGAGAAGCTGAGCCAATCAGGAAGAAGCATAAAATAGCCACCAACCAAAGGCTGTGTTCAGTTTAGGACTGGCAGCCCATTACTGCTCAGAAGCTGATTTTAACTATGTGTTTAACCCTATTTGTACGGGTTCGGGTCTGCTGACTCAGTAGTGCAATCATAAAATGCTCTAGTACTTTAACTTACTTTACATTGTATGCTCATCAATATTCTGGTTTTCTTCTAAATTTAAATGGAAAAATGTACTTAAGCAAGTAGCTGATAAGCTGCTTCATTAAAACGGTTTAAATGGGCTGAACTCTTTCTCACCCCCACTGGGGGTGTTCATTTCTGCTACTGCCTCTTACTTACATAGCTTTTCTACAGCTAATACTGCAGTATGGACATTTTCAGTATATGTGGTGGTTTCAACAAGCAAAAACAGTTATTTAAAAAAACAAAATAAAGGTAATGTGTATATATGTGTTTACATTTATTTTGTCATTTGATATATCTATTGTTGCCTGCTGAAATGGCCACCCACACCACAAATGGTAATACTGTAGTACTGACTATAGAAAAGCTATATTTCATCGTTACTTTTTCATGTTTGAGGTTTAAATGTAAGCTTTGATTAAGAGGGCAGATTTTACACAACTCCCCTAATCATTTTTTTTACAGCCTCTGATTTTACAACTGGATATTTGAGATGAGTTGAGATGAAGTCCCAACCAGTGCACATTTCTCTTTAGTTAGTCCTTGCATGACCCAAAGGGTAAAGGAAACAAGAAAGCATTGTGATATAGTGCAGTAAGAGTATGTGTCCTGCACTGTTAAAGAGTAGACACAGAAAAGGCTTGGGGACGAATAATGAGGCATTCATAATAATCTGAGCAGATGTAGAAGTGACATCTTAGCTTTCCTAAGCTTTATTTCAGTCATTTTTTAGATCCTTTCTAGGTTTCCGAAGTCACACACTGCACTGAAATTAAAGGCCGGTAATAGTAAAAAAAATTACCTGCTCTAATTCGTTAATACATGTCATTTTAAAGTGATAGTTTAGTCAAAATTAAACTTTTGTGATTCAGATAGAGCAGGCAATTTGTTGTGGTGTCAAAGAACTAAACCAGCTATTTCATATACAAAATTAAACCTCAAAAAGCAATTTCACATACATTTTATATTCTGCTGTTGGTATAAGTCATTGGAAAACCATTAGAAGAATAAACTTTCATGATTCAGATAGAGCATGCAATTTTAAGCAACTTTCTGATTTATTCCTATTATCATTTTCTCTTTGTTCTCTTGCTATCTTTATTTGAAAAAGCAAGCATGTAGAGTTTAGGAGCCTGCTCATTTTTGGTTCAGGGTAGCACTTGCTGATTGGTGGCTACATGTAGACACCAATCAGCAAGCGCTACCCAGGTTCTGAACCAAAAATGGGCCGACTTTAAGCTTACATTCTTGCTTTTTAAAATAAAGATATGAAGAGAACAAAACATTTGATAATAGGAGTAAATTAGAAAATTGCATGCTCTATCTGAATCATGAAAGTTTAATTTTGACTAGACTATCGCTTTAAGACTTTAATTGCTGGACTACGGTGTGTTTAAAGGGACAGTTCACCCAAAAACTTTCTCCCCTTTAAATTATTGCCAATGATACTTTTTACCTGCTAGAGTATATTAAATTGGTTGCAAGTAGCTCCTTTACTCATATTTCAGCATTTGAAATAGCTGATTTAGCTTGTAGTTTCCCAACCTATACTGAAAGTTTTGATACTGGCGTATATGCTATTGACAAGCCTAAGTAAACACAGCCAGCAGAAGAGATTACACCCTCAGTGGGGGCATGATAGTTAAGTAATAAAATGATAATTTTCCATTGTTCTCTCTATGTATTGAGCTTTGGTGTTCCAGACAAATATAAGATAAGGAAGCAAATCTGTGTACATGAAAGTGATAACATAATGAGATCTGATATTACCTGAAGCTCAACCCATTGTAATAGGCTGTGGTTTCAAAGCACAAAACCAGCTACTTCAGATACACAAATAAACCCGAAAATGCAATTTCTCAAATATTTTATACTCTGCAGTTGGTATAACAAGTCATTTAAAATACATTTATGGAAAAACAATTTTACAGTGTACTGTCCATTTAACCCATGCAACAGGGTTAAACACACAGTAGAAATACCGCTCAGAATCTGCAGAGCACAACTGGTCTCAAGTTAAAACCGCTCTAGTTACACATCTGAGTCGTGCGACTAGCACTCTATGAGCCCTGTGCGGTACTTCTACAGTGTATTTAACGCCTTAGCAGGGGTTAAACACATAGTAGTGCAGGGTCAATAGTCTTAAATTTACATGCTCTAACTAAATAGATCATGTAATTTTTCACCTATTATGGCAGGTTATCTTGCAGTGGGCCAGACAAACAAGGGGCATTTAACTTATTTATGCCTAGTAAAACAATGCAGTGCACTTTCATTCTTTATTGGGATTACTTTTCCTTTACTTTTCCTCCCGAAAAGAGGCTACAGCGCATCCTCCAAGATTCAGATTTCTCACCCTGCAAATTGCTAGACAGGGATTGAATAAACAGTGCAGGAGCTCATTTATATATGTTGCTAACTGTGGCAGAGGAAATAAGGTAAACATAATCAAGATGCTTTTCAAAGGGTACATACCTAGACTGCAAAATAATGCACTACTGTACTAAATGGTTCTAAAATATGTATTTAGTTTGCAGATTTTTGCAGTGCAACTGCTGATAATGTCCCATTACAGAATATTAACAATAAGGGGCTGTGAACCTACAAGAATAAAAGAGAAGTTTCCACTTTAAGATATTTGATGAAGTGAAGTATCTGAGCAAGGGGCCTTGTAATCATCCATATGAACTTCTATGAACCTGGGTTATACACTGTTTATTCCCAGTGAGAGGCCACATTGCAGTCTTTATAAGGGCATAATCCTGCACAGGTCTGCATCCTGTTAGGTCATAAAACAAGCCCTAGCAGGTTCCTACGCACCAGTTACTTTCTTGGGTGCTCTCCAGGCACATGGAATTCATTCTGAAGGCTGGGGAATGTGTCTACAGCAGGATGGCAGGGAACACAGGATGTTACAAAATTAGTTCATGTGGGTGAGACACAAGGCTGTTATGTCATGAAAACATACTATTTTATTTTTCTTTCACCTTTCCAGGGGTGTAACAAGACTATACTGGGTGGGCCTCTGGCAAAAGGCTGGGGTAGTGCCGCTCCGTACAGTGCCCTTTTTGTCTGTTTGTAATCAGCAAAAGGAGACCCGGCAGGCACATAAGTCTAGGGTTGCCACCTTGGCCATGTTTTCCTGAACACTTATGAGTTACACATGCTGCAGAGTATGCAGGGAAAAAACATGAATAGTGTTGTCCAGGATCAATAATTTGTGTGCCATCCAAAGGTGCAATTCATGTTTCCCTCTGCACACCCTGCAGCATGTATAACTCATAAGTGTCCAGGAAAACATGGCCGAGGTGGCAACTCTACATAACTCCAAGAGGAGGCATTTATGTGTGACTGTGAGTCATCCTTTCAGGTGATATGCACTTCCTGTACAAATATGGTGACCCCCACACTGTCTTGGAAACACTCTCACCATATTTGTAAAGGTAAATCCATACAATAGTTTACACTGGTATGTCCCAGGTGAAGCCCCCCTGTAGTGACCCTGATTATAGCACCAGATCAGGGCCGGGCTGGGAATAAAAAGCAGCCCTGGAAAAATTTGAACAACAACTTTTTTCTTAAAGGGGGATTACTGGGACACTTCTTTCCTTAATATTTTTTTCAGTATTAAATTATATTACTTTGTATTAAATAAAAATGTCAGATTGATGTTATATAGCAACCCTACAACTCAATTGCATCCATTAATCACCTATTTAAATTGTAGCTTTCCAGCACCAGCTGCTGCAGCCCACCGGGAAATCTCCTGGTATCCTGGTAGGCCAATCCGGCCTTGCACCAGATGGGCCACCTAGAGGTGTGGGCCTAGTCTCAACTGAGACCACTGTTGTATTTTGAATATAATATTATTGTATTTTAACTTAATACATTCAAATATCATTATCTATCACCAACAATTGCAGGTGGGGGTTTGCTTTTGCATTTAATTAGCTCTTCCTGTCTAAATTGCCCTAATTACAACTGACACCTGTATCTGGTAATTATCATTACACCTGCTGTTTGTTGTAGATAAATTCTTAAAGGGACTTTTTCTTTTTCTTTTGCTGAGGCCAATCAGAGAAGGATATACATTAACTACTACAGCCATTAAACAATCGCTGAGCAGAATGTAGCTTACGTAGGTTGTGAAATCTGAAGTATACACTACCATGCAAGAATTGGAAAAAGGAGCAAAATAAACAATAAGAGTATACTGGCACAAACACAGTCATTTAACCCACTGACTAAAAGCATAATACACTTAAAGGGACATGAAACCCATTTGTTTTTTATTTATAATCCAGATAGAATAAAAAAATTCAAACAACTTTCCAATTTAATTCTGTCAAATTTGTTTTTGTTCAAAAGATTCCCTAGGTAGGCTCAGGAGCAGCAATGTAGTAAGTACTGGGAGCTATCTGCTCATTGGTGGCTATATATATATATATATATATATATATATACATATACACATACATACCTCTAGTAACTTTCTTACCTGATGGGTTCAGCTAACTCCCAGTAGTGAATTTGTCCTACTTCAACAAAGGATACCAAGGGAATGAAGCAAATTTGATACTAGAAGTAAATTGGAAAATTGTTTGAAATGCTATGGTCCATCTGAATCATGAAAGAACAATTTTGGGTTTAATTTTCCTTTAAAACAGTGATTTAACCCCTGCATTGTCCCTAACACAAATGCAGCAGTGTTTACTTACCTGTAATCCTATAGTGTTGCGTGACAACATTAGCATTGGTATTTGAATTATAAGTGGCATGATGGGAATTGTAGTTCCCATGTATGGATAGGAAATATGATTCCCATCTATTTAAAGTGTGATGCCGAAGGTCTCAAGGTGGATATGGACTTTAAAATGTGATCAGCTTTTCCCTTAGCTATGTTTTATTGGCAACTGAAGGCTAAATCCAGCGGTTCAGACCTTTTTAACTTGCAAAAGCCACAACATGCATATAAAATTTGTGGTATATCGATTCTGCAATATCGATTCTGTAATATAATGAAATGATTATGAAAATATGGAAAATAAGGAGCCATATGTCACATTATATGTTCACTGCTATCTGTCATGGTTCATAACATTTATAAGTAGCACAGTATCTGTCCCATTACGATTCAAAATGTTTAACCCCTAGACGTTCCATGCTATCCTAAAAGTGCTAGGCCTTAATGACTTTAGGACGGCGCAAACCGTCCTAACTTTGCGGCGTCCTGCTCCCCTTTTGTGAAAACTCAAATGGATCCAACTTGGGGCCTTTCCTACCAATGCAGGCAAATCCCCAGAAGCCAATCAGTGCCGTTTGGAGTCACATGATCGCAGTGATAATCATGTGATATCCTGTCTGGCAAGATGTTTATGTTCTGAAGTTGGATAGTTGCCTCCGTCCTGAAGGGGTTATTAAAGGGACATTTAGACTAATAATAAAATGCTTTAATTGTTTGTGTGATTAACCCCTGCAGAAGGTAAACTCCTGCTTATGAGCTGCAGTCAGTAATCTCACTAGTCACTATCTATTTCTTGTTCAGGGGCATTTCTGGCATACAATCTTAAAAGGATATGAAACATTTAGGGCCAGATTATAAGTGCTGTGCTATTGCTTGACCATTAGCACACAACTGTGATTTTAGAAGTCCAAGGTAGAGTGTGCTTTCACTCTGGCGCTTACTTTTAACTTTAAAATTGTAATATGCTCTCTAATCTGGATGCGTTAAATGTTTACTTTAAATTATTTAGTGCACCACTTGTAATCTAGCCTTTCGACTGTAATATAAAATATTTAAAGACACAGTACCGCCAAAATCAAAATAAAGTTCTTCAGAATGGCCATGACATTTTAAAAAACTTTCCAATTTATTTTTATTTTCAAATCTGGTTGGATCTCTTGGTATCCTTTATTGAAGAGTAAACATAGGCAGACTCTTAGTACTCTATGATAACAGTGTTCGTAATAACGTTTGTAGTAATGTTATACATTGTTGCAAACACTGTTGCCATAGAGTGCTAAAGACAGCTGCATGATCAGTCCACCTAGGTTTACTCTTCAACAAAGATACAGAGAGAGCAAAGCTAATTTCATAAAAGTAGTAAATTAGAAAGTTGTTTAAAATTTCATGCTCTATCTGAATCATGAAAGTTTAATTTTGACTTTAGTGTTGTCAGTAGTTTATATAATAAAACAAAAATGTTCATTTTACTCAAACACATACCCATAAATAAAAAACCAAAGAAATTGATAATTTTGCAGTGGTTTCTTAATTTTTTTCAGAGCTGTATATACAGTATATATATATATATATATATATATATATATATATATACATACACACATATATATATATACACACACACATACACATAAATATATATATATACACACACATACGTATATATATATATATATATATATATATATATATATATATACACACACACATGTACACACATATTTATATACACACATATATATACAGAGAGTGCAGAATTATTAGGCAAATGAGTATTTTGACCACATCATCCTCTTTATGCATGTTGTCTTACTCCAAGCTGTATAGGCTCGAAAGCCTACTACCAATTAAGCATATTAGGTGATGTGCATCTCTGTAATGAGAAGGGGTGTGGTCTAATGACATCAACACCCTATATCAGGTGTGCATAATTATTAGGCAACTTCCTTTCCTTTGGCAAAATGGGTCAAAAGAAGGACTTGACAGGCTCAGAAAAGTCAAAAATAGTGAGATATCTTGCAGAGGGATGCAGCACTCTTAAAATTGCAAAGCTTCTGAAGCGTGATCATCGAACAATCAAGCGTTTCATTCAAAATAGTCAACAGGGTCGCAAGAAGCGTGTGGAAAAACCAAGGCGCAAAATAACTGCCCATGAACTGAGAAAAGTCAAGCGTGCAGCTGCCAAGATGCCACTTGCCACCAGTTTGGCCAGATTTCAGAGCTGCAACATCACTGGAGTGCCCAAAAGCACAAGGTGTGCAATACTCAGAGACATGGCCAAGGTAAGAAAGGCTGAAAGACGACCACCACTGAACAAGACACACAAGCTGAAACGTCAAGACTGGGCCAAGAAATATCTCAAGACTGATTTTTCTAAGGTTTTATGGACTGATGAAATGAGAGTGAGTCTTGATGGGCCAGATGGATGGGCCCGTGGCTGGATTGGTTAAGGGCAGAGAGCTCCAGTCCGACTCAGACGCCAGCAAGGTGGAGGTGGAATACTGGTTTGGGCTGGTATCATCAAAGATGAGCTTGTGAGGCCTTTTCGGGTTGAGGATGGAGTCAAGCTCAACTCCCAGTCCTACTGCCAGTTTCTGGAAGCCACCTTCTTCAAGCAGTGGTACAGGAAGAAGTCTGCATCCTTCAAGAAAAACATGATTTTCATGCAGGACAATGCTCCATCACACGCGTCCAAGTACTCCACAGCGTGGCTGGCAAGAAAGGGTATAAAATAAGAAAATCTAATGACATGGCCTCCTTGTTCACCTGATCTGAACCCCATTGAGAACCTGTGGTCCATCATCAAATGTGAGATTTACAAGGAGGGAACACAGTACACCTCTCTGAACAGTGTCTGGGAGGCTGTGGTTGCTGCTGCACGCAATGTTGATGGTGAACAGATAAAAACACTGACAGAATCCATGGATGGCAGGCTTTTGAGTGTCCTTGCAAAGAAAGGTGGCTATATTGGTCACTGATTTGTTTTTGTTTTGTTTTTGAATGTCAGAAATGTATATTTGTGAATGTTGAGATGTTATATTGGTTTCACTGGTAAAAATAAATAATTGAAATGGGTATATATTTGTTTTTTGTTAAGTTGCCTAATAATTATGCACAGTAATAGTCACCTGCACACACAGATATCCCCCTAAAATAGCTATAACTAATAACAAACTAAAAACTACTTCCAAAACTATTCAGCTTTGATATTAATGAGTTTTTTTGGGTTCATTGAGAACATGGTTGTTGTTCAATAATAAAATTAATCCTCAAAAATACAACTTGCCTAATAATTCTGCACTCCCTGTATATATATATATATATATATATATATATATATATATATATACACATATATATATATACACACACATATATATATATATATATACACATACATACACACACACACACACATATATACTGTGTATGTGTATATATATATATATATATATAAAAAGAATCACTGATCTCTCCAACAGACCAGCATGTTCCCTGAGTGTGCAGTTGATTTCCTAACAGCAGATTAGACCTGGCTGCAGCATTAGACAGTAGCAGCAAGCCATGTTCTATATCAGGCAGTGAGGGGGAAGGTGAAATCCCTTTCATAACTGCAATAGATAATGAGGTCGCGGGGACCTGGCCAGACTCCCTATTTCCACTTAGGACATTAAGACCTTTATCAATATATAACAAACTGAACCAATGTCTAACAAGAAATAAAATGAAGTATACACAGAATTGCACTCCACCAATAGAGTTGTTGAAGTTATCCCTATAAGCAAATGAGTAACGGGCATTGACGTTTTCCCTCTGCACAAACCTGCATTTATTTATGTTGTAATTTTAAATTAAAAAGAGTTAACATTTAACAAACGTTACTGTAGCTCTTTCCTCTGCAAAAAATAATAATAAGAAAACACACAACAACTATGAACAGTTCCCCTTTAAAGGGACAGTCAACACCAGAATTGTTGTTGTTTAAAAAGAAAGATAATCCCTTTATTACCCATTCCCCAGTTTTGCATATCCAACACAGTTATAATAATACATGTTTTAGCTCTGTAATTACCTTGTATCTAAGCTTCTGCTGACTGCCCCCTTATTTCAGTTATTTTGACAGACTTGCATTTTAGCCAATCAGTGCTCACTCCTAGGTCACTTCATATGTACAAGCTCAATGTTATCTATATGAAACACATGAACTAATGCCCTCTATTGGTCAAAATGCATTCAGATTAGAGGCAGTCTTCAAGGTCAAAGAAATTAGCATATGAACCTCCTAGGTTTAGCTTTCAACTAAGAATACCAAAAGAACAAAGCAAAATTGGTGATAAAAGTAATTTTGGAAGTTGTTTAAAATTACATGCCTTATTTAAATCATGAAAGTTTTTTTTGGGCTTGACTGTCCCTTTAAAGCAGAGCTTGACAAACACAACTGCAACAGTGCCCATGCCATTACCAATACTGCCTGGGAAACTACAACTCCCAGAATGACCCATTGATTAAAGGGTTATTGCATTTGCACAGTGTGCCCTAAGAATCTTCAGACACAGAATATGATTGATTGATTGAAGAGTAAACCTAAATAAGCTCAGGAGGCAGAGCAGCAATGTTCAACTTGGACCTAGTTGAAAACATATGGTGATCCAATGACGACATTGACGAGGCATATATACAGCCACCAATCAGCAGCTATCTCTCATTAGTGCATGGCTGCTCCTGAGCCTACTTATATATACTCTTCAACAAAGGATACCAATAGAACAAAGAACATTTGGTAATAAAAGCCAATCAGAAAGTTGTTTAAATAACATGTTCTGTCCAAATCATGAACATTTAATTTTGACTTTACCATTCCATTTAACTGCAGAGTCTGGTGCTTTAAACGGACAAGAAACTCACATTTTTTCTTTCCTGATTCCGACAGAGCATGTGATTTTAAACAGCTTTCCAATTTACTTCTATTATTTTTTTATTTGTTTTCTCTCTTGGTATCCTTTTAAAAAAAAAGATACCTAGGTAGGAGTTGATTGGTGGCTGCACATATCTGCCTCGTGTTATTGGCTCAACCCATGTTTCACCTAGCTCCAAGAAGTGCATTGCTGCTTCTCCAACAAAGGATACCAAGAGAATGAAGCAAATAAGATGATAGAAGTAAACTGGAAACATTTTCAAAATTGTATCTGAATCATAAAAGAACATTTTTGGGTTCATTACGATCCGAATGCTGAAGAAGGTGGACGCTCACGGCAATAGGCTCTTTTCGGAGCCACATTTATTCTTGTGAAAGTGAAACACACTAAGATCTGGATTTGCACAGATCTTAGTGTGATTCACTTTTACAAGAATAAATGCAGCTCCGAAAAGAAACTGAATGCCGCGAGCAGCCGTCTTCTTCCGTATTTGGATCATAAGAATGATCTGAATGCCCAGGCCTATTACCTACGCTGAGAAGCCTTAAAGGTATCCTCAGACATAACTCTGTATTTTGTGCCCTGAGCATTAGGGACTCTTTAATTCCCAATACATTTATGCATTTACTTAATTAAAGGGACATTAAAATGTTACTGCATTTAATTATTGTGCTGTTGCTTGCACATAACTATTTTTACCCCCACCTCCCCCTTTGCCACTTTAGTATCACTACTATAGCACGCACTCCTACTACAAAAGATTTTAAAGGGACACTCAAGTCAAAAAACAATTTTATGACTCAGATAGAGCATGCAGTTTTAAGACACTTTAAAATTTACTTCCATTATCAAATTTTGCCCAATCTATTTATATGCACACTTTCTGGGGAACAAAATCCTACTGAGCATGTGCACAAGCTCACAGGGTATATGTATACTAGTCTGTGATTGGCTGATGTCTGTCACATGATAGAGGGGGCTGGAAAATGGGAGAGAGAGAAATAAATTTGTCAGAAAAAAATCTACTGCTAATTGAAATTCAGAGTAGGTGTTAAATCATTGTCCTACTATTATGCACTTAATTAATAATTATGTAATTCTACTGCATCGAGTGGTCTTTTAACTCCCTCTTTCCCAGAAGAACCACATTACCCACCTCTTGATGTGTTGCAAAAAAGTTCTAAACACTAAGACTAAACACTCGGAAAAAAAAAAAAACCTTAAAATCTGGATCCCTTTTTCAAACCACTCCCAAGATTTGTTTTATTATAAAGCAGGTTTTTCAAGAGTAATATTTTAAGAGGTATGCAAGAAATGTTCTATCTAAAAATATCAAAACTGGAAAATTGTCAAAAATGTAAAAAAGGCAGCAGTAGCCTTATCACTGTCCAAAATATTGTACACAGAGCTTTTTAAATGGCATCAGGACTTTGTGCGTGTATTTATAGCTTCTACTAAAATAAATAGAATGACTTATGTGTTGTCATTGGGAAATTCATCCAAAAGAAAAGTTATTTGAAAAGATTTGTTCAGTGAACTTTGTAAGACACTAAAATAATGTATGTTTTTAGTTGCTTGAAACAAACAAGATAAGTACAGAGTTTCATATATTCTTATAAAAATGCTATGGTACAGAAGGGGTTAATAGGAACAGCAGTTTAGTAAGGAAAATAAGAACAAGAGGGTTGGGTGCAGGGATCCCAATGATGTCCAGCAAAGACAAGATAAAGGATTGTTTCTGACAATGGAACAAGCACAATAACTCTAATGCCATCCCTAAATTTCCTGTCCCAACCCCCTCCAAAGCGAGGAAACAAAAGGGAGATAGAGTTTGGGTTAGGATAGGGTTGTCATATTGTTGCTTTTAAGGGGGGACACATATGAAGGATACATATGTCAGGGTTTGTATAATGGAACATTATTCCAATGTTTCTTTAAACAGCCCCTGATATGTATTTTTCACAAGTGCCCTCCCTTAAAAAGGCAATATGGCAGCCTAAGGTTAGGAAGGTATGTCAGAGGCTGATTGGTGACTACACACATATGTCTCTTATCATTGGCTTGCTCAGCTAGCTCCCAGTAGTGAAATGTAGCTCTAGAGCTGACTATGGGTCATAGCGGTGCACTCATTTTTTTTTCCACTCACGTGCAAACCCATTCATACCTAACTCTGAATGCAGGCGGTTAGCGTGCATATTACAAGTTAAAAGTAAATTGTTTGCTTGTGAGCGAAAACCCGATGCGCGCAGAACAAAAAAAAAATAACACTTATCGTTTGCGTGATAACTGACACCACGTTAGACATACAGTGCTAAATATACATATATATATAATTAGTTTAAAAAAAATATATAGCTAAACCTATATATCTATATGAATATAAAGGTGTATTTTATATATATATATATATATATATATATATATATATATATATATATAATATATATTTAAAAATACAAATAACATTTTCTTCTACATTGGAATGTAAAATATTTACAGTAAAACATATTTATAAATATTAAAATATTAAAATTGATTATAAATGATTTTTTAACTTAAGGTAATTGACTGGAAGGGGCTCCAATGTGTATTGAGCGTGCCACTTTTTGTGCCTTTTGTGTTTTACAGGGGTTAAACACAAAGTTATATGGAAGCAACAGTGCAATAATAAAATGCTCTAACACATTTGAGCATTTTGTTAATGCACTTTTAGGGGTCGACAAATCTGTTTAAAATTTAGGAGCCAATAAAAATATTTAGGAGCCATACATTGGTATTTGTATATAGATATTTGGAAAATAATCTACAAATTTAGGAGCCAGGGGTAAAATTCGAGGAGCCAGTGGCTTCCTGGTTTGTGGATTTGTCGGGCACTTTAATGCACAGCCATTCAATAGGTAAAATAAGGCACAACCTTTTTTTAACCATGTTGATGGCCACAGACAGAACTAGCTCTGCTCTAGGTAAATTGTAGTAAGCCTTGCTTGGATTGCAAGTTCTGTGGCAGAACACTTTCTCTTCCTAATTTATCCTGGAAAATGGATTCACATTTCTTTTTTCCACAGCAAAGGTAAACCCCAAAAAATGAACAAACCTAAACAAGAAAAATATTACTAATATTCCACAAAAACAACTAAATACACTGATAAAATAAAATGTCACAGATTATTCTAAAGTTAACATTTTCTTTTTAATATTTCCTGCGTATTCTAAAGTTAATATTCTGTTTTGAGTTATAAACATTGTTGTTTTAGTTCCTTTGTTTATATTCAGTAAAAAATTATATATAAAAAAAAAAGCTATATGTTTTGTTAAACTGAAAAGTCCAATTAATAATTAAAAATATTTCCCTATTTGGTTTATTATATGTTTATTTGTTTGCACAATTCTAGACATACACGCATGCACGCACGCACATATATTCTCACTCATGCACATACATTCTCACTCATGCAGCCACAAACACACACATTCTCACTCATGCAGACACACACATACACGCACATATATTGTCACTCATGCACACACATATGCACAACTGACCCATACCTTCTTGCTTATGCACACTCACATGCATGCACATACATTCTTACTCATGCACCCACACACATACATTCTCACTCATGCACCCACATACATTCTCATTCATACACACACATTCTCATTCATACACACACACACATACATTCTCACTCATGCACCCACACACACACATGCACGCACATATATTCTAACTCATGCACACACATATGCACAACTGACCCATAGATTCTTGCTCATGCACATGCACCCATACATACATTCTCACTCACGCACCCACACACACACATTCTCACTCATGCACACACACATTCTCACTCATGCACACACACACACACACACACATTCTCACTCATGCTCCCACACACACATTCTCACTCATGCTCCCACACACACATATTCTCACTCATGCACCCACACACACATATTCTCACTCATACACACACATTCTCACTCATGCACCCACACACACACATTCTCACTCATGCTCCCACACACACATTCTCACTCATGCTCCCACACACACATATTCTCACTCATGCTCCCACACACACATATTCTCACTCATGCACCCACACACACATATTCTCACTCATACACACACATTCTCACTCATGCACCCACACACACATATTCTCACTCATGCACCCACACACATATTCTCACTCATGCTCCCACACACACATATTCTCACTCATGCTCCCACACACACATATTCTCACTCATGCTCCCACACACACATATTCTCACTCATACACACACATTCTCACTCATGCACCCACATTCTCACTCATGCTCCCACACACACATATTCTCACTCATGCTCCCACACACACATATTCTCACTCATGCTCCCACACACACATATTCTCACTCATGCACCCACACACATATATTCTCACTCATACACACACATTCTCACTCATGCACCAACACAAATTTTCTCACTCATGCACACACACACATTCTCACTCATGCACACACATACATTCTCACTCATGCACACAAACACATTCTCACTCATGCACCCACACACACATATTCTCACTCATGCTCCCACACACACATATTCTCACTCATGCACCCACACACATATATTCTCACTCATACACACACATTCTCACTCATGCACCAACACAAATTTTCTCACTCATGCACACACACACACACATTCTCACTCATGCACACACATACATTCTCACTCATGCACACACACACATTCTCACTCATGCACGCACATATATTCTCACTCATGCACACACATATGCACATCTGACCCATACATTCTTGCTCATGCACATGCACCTACACATGCACCTATATATACATTCTCACTCATACACACACATTCTCACTCATGCACACACACACACATTCACGCATATATATTCTCACTCATGCACACACATATGCACAACTGACCCATACATTCTTGCTCATGCACATGCACCTACACATGCACCCATATATACATTCTCACTCATACACACACATTCTTACTCATGCACACACACACACATTCACGCATATATATTCTCACTCATGCACACACATATGCACAACTAACCCATACATTCTTGCTCATGCACACACACACACACATGCATGAACATACATTCTCACTCATGCACACACACATACATTCTCACTCATGCACACACATGCACGCACATATATTCTCACTCATGCACACACATATGCACAACTGACCCATACATTGTTGCTCATGCACATGCACCTACACATGCACCCATATATACATTCTCACTCATACACACACATTCTCACTCATGCACACACACATACATTCTCACTCATGCACACACATATACATTCTCACTCATGCACACACACACACTCACACACATTCACGCATATATATTCTCACTCATGCACACACATATACATTCTCACTCATGCACACACACACACTCACACACATTCACGCATATATATTCTCACTCATGCACACACATATGCACAACTGACCCATACATTCTTGCTAATGCACACGCACACACCCATGCATGCACATACATTCTCACTCATGCACCCACACATTCTCACTCATGCACACACATATATTCTCACTCATGCACACACATACATTCTCACTCATGCACCCACACACACACATACAAGCACATACAGTATATTCTCACTCATGCCCACACTTATGCACACCTGACATTTTTGCTCATGCACACGCACACACACATGCATGCACATGCATTCTCACTCATGCACACACACATATTCTCACTCATGCAGACACATATATTCTCACTCATGCACACACACTCTATTAAAACACCCTGAAAAATACAGTTATTTCTGATATATTAGTGTTTCACTTTTTGTTTTGACAGCTTAATTTATCCTAGAACCACCTATTACTTCAAATGTATACTAATCTAATGACAAAATAACATAGTACTGCAATATATCTTCTTTTTTTATTGGGGTAGCCCTCCATACTAAAGGAAAGGCTTTTAAGCAAATTCTCGCCCTCAGGTCAGAGATAATACTTTCTTTACTGTAAAGATAATCATCTTTACATAGAGACAAAGATACAATTAAATAGGCATTCTTGTCTAAGGATGTAAAACTGAAGCCAGTCCAGCAATGATACAGGAGTGAAATGCCCCCAGAGGCTTCAGAAGAAGGAAAGATTCCACTTCCCCTGAAGTACACAAAAGAGAAATACTAGTGCAACTTTAACAAGCTCTAGAGTGTTACAGGGATAGAAACTGAATTGTGCACAGGTGTATTTACATTTTAAAAAAATGCTTCTAGTAAACGTTATCACTGTTTTTCAGAGGTGTATACACATATGCTGTGAGTGTCCCGTGCACCAGCATTCAACCACATCTTCTCAGAGAGACAGCAATGGCTCGTATGACACAAATAACGTTTTCACTGACGCAATCCACACCACACTAGCTCTCTCTGAACAAGCACAGTGTTTAAATCCTGAGCCACTAGTCACACACAGAATATATGCGTATGCCAATGAAACTAATAACTTTTATTAGAAGCACTTTTTTGCTATGACCTTTCTATCCCTTTACGATTTTTACCTTTTTGCACTGTTTGTTTCATCTATGTGTTTAACACTTATCATTTAAACACATAGTGAAAGTCATTCTGCTCAGGGACAGTAATGCATTATTTGTGCATACATTTTCTCTCATGCATACAAAAGAACAGTGTTCATACATAGTAAAAAAAATTAATAGAAATGTTAAAGGGACAGTAAAGTCATAATTAGACATTCATGAGTTAGACAGAGCATACGATTTTAAACAACTTAAGAATTTACTTCTATTATTTAATTTGCTTCCTTCTCTTGTTATCCTTTGCTGAAGTGATTATCTAGGTAAGCTCAGGAGCAACAAAGAACCTAGGTTCTAGCTGCTGATTGGTGGCTGCATATATATACAGAGTGTCATTGGCTCACCAATGTGTTCAGTTAGAAACCAGTAGTGCATTGCTGCTCCTTCAACAAATGATACCAAGAGAATGAAGCAAATTTGATAATAGAAATAAACTGGAAAGTTGCTTAAAATTGAATGTTCTACCTAAATCATGTCCCTTTAAGTTATAGCTACTTATTTTTATTTTGATGCTAAAAGGAAGCTCATGTCTGTGAACAAGTGGGCCTGCCCGAAGGACTGATTGCTCACTGGCTGATTGGTGGACAGACACACCTCACAAAGAAAAACATGTTGGCCTTTCCTCAGGACAGAAACATTTATTTTTAAGTAACAGAGAACTGTAATACAAGTTCAAATTCCTTACTTTAGATGCAACACAGAAAACAACTTTGTTTCTGTTAAACTTGATGTTTATCTTCTTTACAGAGCAGCCAATGCAGAAGAACAAAAATCAAACGCATGACTTGAGAAGAGCATTTTACGTCTCTTTAAAATGCAGCAATATATTAGTGCAGTTTCATTGTTGTTTACTGTAACATTATGTGTTTGTGTAGATGGTATTTTAGCTCTGTATAAAGGTGCATATCTTTATATAAAAACACAATAATTGCAGTTTGGTGCTTATTTGCACATAAAGTCCATGTGTATATTGAAGAAAACCATCTATTCCTCCTTATGCTGTACAAAGATAACATAAACAGTGAATTTCACTATAAATATTCTAAAACTATTTTTAGGGAAATGTTGCTGCATATAGAGGATTATAAATGCTGGCACCAGTTGCATATATTCCCCTCTTTCAGGGCATCAGGACATACTAGTGTCACTCAGTAACTAGCTAGAGTGTCAATTTATTCAATCTTGAATTTACTGTGATGTATTATTTGGTTTGGCTAAGTTTAAGTTTACTAAAAGTAACAATACCAATAGATTGCTGTAATTAAATTATTATTTTTTAACTATCTCTTGTACAATAAAAGACTACAAAACACAAACCATTAGAGAGGAATTATAAAGTAATCTATTAACCCTTTGGCAGCCAGAGGTTTCTGCAAAACACTGGGTCATCTGTGGGAGCTAAGGGGTTAAAGGAATGCATTAGGGGAAAATAAAGGGGAGAGGGGGGGTTTTATCTCACTCCCAAAAACAAGAGGCCTGTTTGTTAAAAGTCATCTCATGCAACAGGCCACTCTGCAAAACATGGGGATGACAGAGGTAGCATAGGTTGCTATAATTAGGAGCAGATATCTGTGTACATAGAAACCTAGATTTTGACTGCAGATACAAACAAGGAGGCCCGTCTAGTCTTCCCATAGAGCTATTTAAAGTGCAGGATCATCAGGCTAGTCCCATGTATATTCCAGCTATTACTGCATTCCCTTACTGTGCCCAAAACCTCTGCTGGAAAAGCTGTTACAGTGCACACCACCTATAAGAAGGGACACCTACTCACCCCAGTGGGCTCTCTCCTTGCTTCAGGGTATGATGATTTTCTGTTCCAGAGGTGAGCTCCTGAAGGGACCCAGGGGTAACAGGGGGCAGGGAGGTTGCTCCTCTCTCCCCACCCCTTCCAGTTTAAGGTGAGAATAGCAGAGAGGGGGAGGCACAGGGCCACAGGATGAGAAAGAAGATCGGGTGTCTATCCAAACCCAAGCCAGCGGCAGGGAGATGTGAGCTATCCAAGGAAGGAGGGAGTGAGTAGGATGAAGGGAGGAGAAAAGGGAGGGAGAGAGAGAAACAAGAGCCTGGGAGGAAGAGAGGGGGGGAAGGCCACAGATAGGGAGGAGAATAGAGGAGAGGCTGAATGTTCTACTGCTCTCCTCTCTGTGACTGTCACAGTGTGATGCTGGGGTGCACTAGGAATTCAGTGTAGGAGTGTGGCATATCTCTCCCACTTCTTCAGTTGTACAGCAGCAAGTACCTTTATATTGTTCCTAGGTATCCCCTGACTGCACAAAATGTAAATATTATTTATGTAAAACATCTTTAGAAAATAATATAGAATGTTTAATTATGTCACAACAAACATACTTTGCACTATACTTTGTTATACCAAGTGTGTGTGCAAATTCAGGGATTTCTTTTAAAACTGATATATTCTGATTGCCTGTACAGTTAGACTTCAGAAACATTATCACACACACAAATATACAGAACATTGGGGAGAAAAATAGAAACAACTTTATAATTGAGCAGTGAATTAAATATAATTAAAGGGACATTCCAGCCAAAAATTGGAATCTGCATGGATGCATTTCAGGTTTGAATAGAAACATATTAGCAAAAATGCTTCTAATAAAAGCTATAGCTTTTTTTTTAAAGTGTATTTAAGTATGCACCGTGCACCAGCATTTTAAACACAACACTTGCTCAGAGAGCCTAAGGTGCTTGAAACCCTCTAGTAATGACTCAATTTATTAAAGGGACACTAAACCCAAAAAAATTCTTTTGTGATTCAGATATTGGGCCTATCTATCAAGCTCCGAATGGAGCTTGATGCCCCGTGTTTCTGGCGAGCCTGCAGGCTCGCCAGAAACAGCAGTTATGAAGCAGCGGTCACAAAGACCGCTGCTCCATAACCTGTCCGCCTGCTCTGAGCAGGCGGACAGACATCGCCGGAAATCAACCCGATCGAGTACAATCGGATTGATTGACATCCCCCTGCTGGCGGCCCATTGGCCACGAGTCTGCAGAGGGCGGCGTTGCACTGCTGGTGCAATGCTGAATACGGCGAGTGTATTGCTTGCCGTATTCAGCGAGGACAGTGCGGATCAGGTTCGCCAGACTTTGATAAATTGGTTCCAGAGAATACAATTTTAAACAACTTTCCAATTTACTTCTATTTACTAATTTGCTTCATTTTTTAGATATCCTTTGTTAAAGAAATAGCAATGCATATGGGTGAGCCAATCACACAAGGCATCTATGTGCAGCCACCAATCTGCAGCTACTAAGCCTATCTAGATATGCTTTACAACGTATATCAAGAGAATGAAGCAAATTAGATAATAGAAGTAAATTAGAAACTTGTTTAAAATTGCATGCTCTTAATAAATCATGAAATAAATCATGCGGGTTTCATGTCCCTTTAATTGTTGACATGATAAAAGCCACTCTGAGCAGCTGCATTATTTAAAATAGTGGTGCATTGAGAGTATCTAGCTATGCTTCACATACATGTGCAGAGAAAAATGTTAACACTAAAACAGTAATAACCTTTACTAGAAGCATTTTTGCCAATACAATATGTTTATATCCAAAGATGTAATTCATCTATGTGCATTTAAATTTTGACTGGAATGTCCCTTTAATTATAGTTTTTTATATTGTACTGTGGCACACATTATGCAGGGCACAGCTCTATCTTTGTGACTGAACAGAGAATACAGATTTTTGGGTGGGCAGTACCGTTCATGATAAATAATAATAAAAAAAAAAAAGGCTTAGGGGCCAGCCAGTTCTAGCAGCTAGAAAACAGTTTTAAAGGTAAAATTTATATGAAAAATTACAGATTTGTGTACTAAATAAGTAAAAGTGGTTTATTTGTACCAGTGATTTAAATGCTAAACCTTTTAGGTAACATTGACTGTCCTTTTAAATATACAGAGATTTATATTATATGGGAATTTCACACAAAGATATGAAAACTGTTATCCGTTTTGTTTGGACTGTAAAGTACCTTATTGCTATTGGATATAAAGCAAATTAGAAGGGTGATGTCTATTTACTTGTGTAAATGATAGTACCATATTATTTGATATCTTTTTTGTGATTTTAGGAATTCATATTTATATATACTTTTGACCTTTTTAGATATAGATTTTTTTTTAAATATTGGTGTCTAATTAAATATATTATTTTATTAGGACATTTACTTGAAATCCAGGATCTATATAATATTTTGGAATTAGTGTCTACACATAAGGGGGTAGATTTACCAAGCAGCAAATGCCGCTTCCTCCGACTATCATTTCAGGTCCGCCTGAAACGGAAGTTAAGAAGCAGCGGTTGAAAGACCGCGGCTCCTTAACTTCTCCGCAACCTTTAAGGTGGTGGGCTGAAAATCATCCCAATCTGATACGATCTGGATGATTGACACCCCGTGCTAGCGGCCAATTGACCGCCGGTGAGCAGGGGGTGGCATTGCACAAGCATTTCACCAGAAATGCTTGTGCTATGTTAAATGCCGACAGCGAAGCATGTCTGCTCAACCTATGGTAAATCTACCCCCCAAGACTCTATTTTTGCTTCTAATTCCCAAAGTTTAAAAGGGAAGGTTTCTTTTTGTAGGTGTTCAGGCTATAGGTGTTTGAAGAGCACCAGATTCTTCTCTTCTATGATGTAGCCTAATGCGTCATAGAGTTTTATGGACCCATTATGAAATATACAGCAGACCTCCCAACTGTCCCTATTTGAGAGGGGCAGTCCCTAATTCTGAGCTTTGTCCCTATTTGCAGAATTTCCCTTAGCGCCACCCATAGACCAACCAGGCACACCCATGAAACACACAGACACGCCCACTGACTGCCAGAGACGCCTGTTAACCCGCCCTCTATCCATCTTTGACCTCACCTCCTCCCAACAAGGCCTGTCCACAAAACGGCAACATCCCCCCCAACCCCCTGAATCCCTATACCTAGCTACAAATATTGGGAGGAATGGTAATTAAAGTGTACTAAAAACATTTTTTAACCAATATATTTTTGTATTCAAAGATGCTTCTAATGAAATGTTGTTACAGGTTTTTTCTAATACAAGTGACTCCACTGGTGTATGCAGGTAAGTCACATGCTCTCATATCCGATACTCATGCTGCCTGCTAAGGGGCTGAATGCAAAATACTTCTTGTCAAATTTGAAATCCATTACTTGTGCATTTCAAATTTGACTTTCATGTACCTTTAATACATCGGCAATCGATCAGCTCTAAGCTCACTAAGAATTCATATAACGTTCCAGGAAACCATATATTTGTGTCATATTATTTTATAAAGATGCAGTGAGCTCCTACACTGTTTAGTGCCATTTTCTTAATCTTTAGTACATTTACCCCTGGCAGTATTTAGGCCGTAACCAAGGAGCACGCCAAGGTTTGGTGCGGGGGCATAACTACAGGGTCTCAGAGGTATCAAATGAGACTGGGCCCAAACGTCTAGAGCGCCCAAATGATGCTGAAATCAGTAGTGGTGTCAATACAAGCGGGCCTGGTGGAACATGGGCGCCACCTGCATTATGTCTGGCCACACTGTGCTTTCCCGTCTAGGTTTAACGTGAATTGGCAGAATTGCTGCTCATAAAATGACTGTACTACCAAAAATGATTTATATATTCCAAGCTTACCCATAAGTTATCCTTCAAGTGGAGATTTAGCTGCATAAGTCTAGGTTCTCTATACCCCCAGATAAAATGATTCAATAAAGACTGTACTGTGAGGAGGAATGATTTCTCTCTGAGAATTTATCTGGTGGTATGGACTCTATACCCCCAGATAAATTGATTCTATAAAGACTGTAATGTGAGGAGGAAGGATTTAGGTATCGGTAAAAGTGCTGATTGAAATATATAAAGAATTTTTAGTAGTATGGGCATAACTACAGGGTCTCAGAGAGAAATCCTTCCTCCTCACATTACAATCTTTATTGAATCATTTTATCTGGGGGTATAGAGAACCTAGACTTATGCAGTTAAATCTCCACTCAAATGATAACTTATGGGCAAGCTTTAAGGAAGACTTATTGAATACTGTATTAATAATTTAGGTGATCAATGCTGGATAACTAGGAAAGACAGAAATAGTGGCATAATCTCCAATCCATTAATTGCAGAAACCCTAAAAGTGTGGGATAACCTACCCTGCAAATACCCATCATTGCCTTCAATCCCTTCCCCTTAACCCCTACTTTGGGCAATAAAAGCTTTGTCTTTCTCCATTTTGTCAAAGGGATAAGTATGGAAGGTGGCGTCACTCATATCACTATCCCTATACCATTCTAAATGGTGAGACAATTAAAACATTTACTGAATTAAAAGAAACCTTTCCATGTCCTTTTGATTCTTCGCTTTCTTACTTTCAACTATATCACTGTGTTTACACTAGTATCAGCCCACAAACGCCTTTTGAAATGGTATGTTTAAAGCGTGTTATATCTATAGGAATAATCTCAATCTCATGCAAAATGTTGCTTGATATTACTTCTCAAACCCTTCTTTTCTTTACCTCTTCATGGGGTAGTGAGCTTTAGATGGATATCACTAAAGAACAATGGCACAAAATATTTATTTCTATAAAAAAATCCTCAATGTTAGCTTCAGTATAAGAAACCAACTTTAGGTTATTGATGAGGTGGTATTTAACACCAACTCGTCTCAAATCTATTTACCTCTTAGTTTTAGGAGTTGCTGGAGGGGGTGTGGAGGAGAGGTACCATTGATTAAGTCATACTGGTCTCAGGTGATTCATCACATGGAATCTTCCTTAGGATGTTCTACTGAATCTTCTCTATTGATCTTCCTTCTAAACTATCCTCCCATTTTAAGGTGTAAATATAAATTTACCTTGTTTAAGATTATGCTGAATTGTGCTAAATGTTTAATCCCCAGTACTAGAAACAAATAAAGTGTCCTTCCATTACCCAGTGGAAATAATCGGTGACAAGGACCATCCACTTGGAAAAACCATATTACATTAAAGTGGGCAAACTAGATTTCTTCTTAAAATATGATGTTTTATTGGAGCAGAACCTCCTAAGGTAACATAGTCGTTTGTCGTGGTACCAAGGGTACCCTCTTACCTGGGCACTGATGGGGGGCTCAGCAGGTGCGGTCACGGCACCCTCATAACTGTCATGGTGTTGACGGGTTAACAGGTGTTTGCACAGCTACAGAGGGTGCGGCGACCACACCTGCTGAGCCCCCTATTGGTGCCCACGTAAGAGGGTACCCTTGGTACCACGACAGAGCCCCCCATCAAGGAGCCGCCTCTGGAGATGAACCAGGGAAGTCCTGTCAGGGTGCTTCCGATGGAAGGTCCGCACCTTCGCATTGGCATGGAGATTACCCACAGGCTTCCAGGATCGTTCCTCAGGACCATACCCCTTACAGTGGACCTGGTACTCCATCCTGCCGCAACATCCCCTGGAATCCAGGATCTCTTGTACCTCATACTCTTTAATACCATCTACTTGGATAGGTGGAGGAGGAGCGGCAGTCCTACCAGGAAACGGGTTGTGATGGTATGGTTTCAGGAGAGACACATGGAACACTGGGTGGATCTTGAGTGTGGGAGCTAGACTCAATCGAACTGCCACGGGGTTCACTAGTTTTTTCACTGAGAAAGGATCTAGGAATTGTGGTCCCAGTTTCTTGGAAGGACAAATCAAGTGAAAATGTTGGGTAGAGAGCCACACCTTGTCCCCTACATGATAAAGTGGAGACAACCTCCTTCGTCTATCTGCTTGTTGTTTTTGTCGTGCCTGGTAAGCGAACTGTTGTGTCAAGGTGCGAAGCAGAGAGCGGAGGTTGCGTAGACATGTGGAGACCTTGGGAACAGGGATAACAGGTGGTAGATCAGGTAGGGTATTAGGATGGTAGCTGTAGTTAGCATAAAAACTAGAGTCATGTTTTGGTTATTGTATGCAAACTCTGCGAGGGGTAGCTGCTCTTTCCAGTTGTCTTGCAGATGAGTAAAAAAGCAGCGGAGGTACTGCTCAAGGGTCTGATTAGTCCTTTCTGTTTGCCCATTTGAATGAGGGTGGTAGGCAGTGGACAGGCACCAAGAGATACAGAGGCTCTGGCAGAACTGGGTCCAGAACCGGGAGGTGAACTGTTTGCCACGTCAGATAATATAGATTTGGGTACACCATGAAGCCGGAATATATGTTGGATGAATAGCCCAGAGGTCTGGCGTGCTGTAGGGAGATCGGCAACTGGTATAAAGTGCACCATTTTTTTTTTTTTTTTTAAATCAAAGTTTTTTTATTAAGGTATTTAGTATGACATTAAACACATAGAAACATGCACAGAAGTTACACCAAAATAATCATGTCTAAGAGCAAAAATAAATCATGGCAACATTCTTATGTTAAACATAACAAACTGCATTATTAGCCTGTCTCAACCATACACTATGCAAATATTGCATTGATACCTTATATTTTTATTTGTTTTTTGTAATATGTTACTGAAGTACCTTCTCAGCTATATTTATTGCCTATTTGCATGATATTTTAAACCTGCATACATATAAAACTGATCTTGAATGGAAGAAACATTTTTTCCCTGAGGGGTACTGTATAAAGATTAATGGTTCTTACTAAGTGATCAAGGAGAACCTGTCATACATAACCGGAAACATCTAAAGAGAATCGCAGAGGTGCCTCTAAACATAAGAACCTCGTTTTAAACAAAACAATAACTCGATATATCCCCTTATTTATAAACCAAAAAGCTGTTAGGACCGTATGAGATAGATTTTATAAAAAACAAGGCAAATTAAAGACATCTTCTGTTAAAATTTAATATGTCTCAGTTATATCTTTCATAGCTCAATAAATAACTGTATCCCTATCTGTGGAGATAAATATACGCCCTGTATTCTGGTAAAAAAAACTTTGTGTAAGGCTACTTATTTGAAGAGTGTCACTATATAAGTGATCATAGGGGGTCTATCATATATGCATAAGAAAAGCACTCAATTCAATTAGGATCCTCAGCATAAACACACACAATATCGCCCCTGATATGTAAACTATGAATCAGATACAGAAGAAAATGTATAGCATACATAGTAAAATATAAAGCCAATGTATGTATACAGTTGGAAACTGCCTTGATAAAATATAGAGCACCTCTATTGAGCCTTGAAATTGTTCAATTACATGTTATGGATTCTCTTGAAGCATATAAGTGAAACATTCACTACCAGAGCTTAGCAACTGCAATATAGCTTAATGATCTCCCCTAGGTTCAAAAATACACCCTCCACCAGCGTGATTTGCTCCACATACAACATTAATAACAACCATAGTCATATATCTGGTAATACTCATTTCGTGTAGACTACAAATATTAAACATGGGTTCATGCAAAAAAAAGATAATACAATGACATAGTCATGGGTGTAACTATAAGGATCTCTAGACCTGACTACACACTCTCATCTGTAATGTCCGAAAATATACAACATTCTAGGGTTCTTATGTGAGTATATGTGAGCATGGTATTTCCTGCATAGCGTCCAGCACTACCCTACACCAACTCTTGTACAGCATTTGAAAGGTAAGTAGAGCCCAGTACATAATGTCATATAGCCCGATGCATAGAAATCAAAAGCCGACATGTTAGACCAGAACCGCAACTGCTTACTAGCAAGCATCCCCAAGCTGTCGCTCCACAGCACACTGCAAACTAAAATCTTCATCCCTTCTGGAAGCCTGGGGATGGCTAAAGGTCCCAAATCACGGATAATGGTGTAGTGCTCGCTACCCCCACGGGGACCGGCCGCATCCCCTACCAGGGGAGCTGAGCACGACAATGAGCATGCCGTGTGCTGTTCTACTGATACTAGACCTTTCGGCACTAGAAATTGAGATGTTAGGTTGGAATGGTATGACACACCTTGTGATGTCAGTCCCGAGTGCGGATCTGTAAATTCAGCAGGCCGTGTGATATCCGTGTGCACCTTGATATTATTCTGCGTTTTAGGAAGGATCCCCGCCTGACTTGCAGTTCGGCAAATGACTCTCAGGGCTGTAAACCTGTGGTCTATTAGAAGCTCCAAGGCCTCAAGTTGAGTTTGCAATAAAGTGTGATAGTCCTCCATAATGTTGGTCTTATGTAATGTTCCGGTCTGTATAATAAGGATTTAGCAGATGAATACTGCCCTATTCGAGTAAGATAGGTACTCGAGGGGGGTGATGTACGCATATGATGAAGCTGCGGCCTACCTTCCAGGTCTTGTCAAAATGAACCTGGTTGAAAAAATCTTATAAAATGAAGTACCCTTCAGCTCCCTTTCTTCTCCTATGGAAGCTTACCAAGTTTCAATGCTAGATGCCAAGTTTGAAAAGGAATATTTAACAAATATTTAAGTTCACTTTAGGAGCTTCATGAAGGTGCTGCTGATCATGGCCGCCGTCAAGACACGCCCCCAAAGTGCACCATTTTAGTGCATCTGTCTACAACCACCATAATGGTGTTGTGTCGTTGGGATGGAGGTAAGTCGACTATAAAATCCATGGAGATGTCCATCCAGGGATGTGTTGGCAAAGTAAACGGTTGTAAAAGCCCTGCTGGTCTGGAGGATGTTTTCTTGTTGCAGGAACAGGAGAAAACAAAGGAGTGGATGTCAGAAGTTATGGAAGGCCACCAGAAGTGTCTTTGTGTGAGTTCAATAGTATTGTGGATACGACGATGGCCCGCCATGGGATTATCATAGTGATGCTGCATAACAGCAAGGCGATTGTCGGTGGGCACGTAGATACGTTGTTGGTAGAGATGCAGACCATTGATGACCAGAAGATGGGAGGCTTCAGCTGCTACAGTATTACTGGATACTTTGATGGCCTCTATCAGTGACTGATGTGTGGCCAGGAAGAAGGAACAGGACAGTATGGTTTCTTGTATGTCAGCGGAAGGAGCCTCCTCAATGGCATACATATGGGACAAGGCGTCCGCCTTCACGTTCTTGGAACCCGGATAGAACGTTATCTGTAGGTCAAAGCGAGAGAAGAAGAGGGCCCATCGGGCTTGTCTTGGATGGAGTCCTTTTGCTGATTTTTAGGTATTCCAGGTTTCTGTGGTCGGTATATACTGCCACCCGATACGTAGCGCCTCTTGTCTGTCAGGAGCCGAGAAAGTGTCGTGCACTTCAGCCGCATCCACACAGACACCCGCAAATATGTGAGTGCAAATGACAGTCCCGGGGGGGTGCCACGACCGCACCTGCTGAGCCCCCCATTGGTGCCCAGGTAAGACATCGTTGGTGGTAGCAATCTTCCCTGGTATATATTCCATGAGCCCTAAAGACTACACGCCTTTTTTCCTCATACCTCCCTAATGGAATTATCAATTAACTGTTCTCATAGCACAAGGTTAAGGTGGACTCTTCCAACAATACTTTTCTTGGCCTGTTATATGGAGATATATGACTAGGGAAGAGACTTTGTTATCTTGGGGGAGGGTGAATGCATAGTCATATGACACTTGAGAACTATAAGGTGTTAATAGAGAGCTGTATGATTACTTATAGGACATCAGGGGTTAATACGGAGCCATATAATGATTTATAGGGAGGGCATGTTGAGATTATTATTATATCCTTATATTTGTATATGTTTATTTTCTGGCATTTATTTGTGCTTATTTTAGGACCACCCTTACATCCGTGGTTTCTACTATAAAGGGAAGACCCTTGAGTTGGACAAATTTGAGCCACACAAAGGGTGCTGGAATATTTTATTTTCATATCTTTAGCAAAGACATATGCCTAGCTTTCTAGCTGTCTACTTTGGAAAGTTGGTCACACAAGTAGAATCATGAACAAGGGAAACATTTGTTTTAAAGGTAAAGATTCCTTTGCTGTAGAGGCTATTAATTAATAGCTAAGAAATATGGGCCATAGAGATAGTCTTTATAAAAGTTATACAAATGTTACCATTCACTGTTTACTGACTCCACGCCCAACTCTCCTTCGACTGCAATCTAAACCCAACTATAGCACTGTATTATATCATAATAAAGGTAAAATAGATACATAAATATATACAAGTGGATTGGGCTTTATATGATTTAAATGACCACAATGCACAATAGAATAGCATAATCACTACATGCATAATGAATAGACAATGCAAAAGCAATTAGTTTGATTTTCACTTGAGTAGTAGATTTTTGTCTTCCAAATTTCAAAGTTAATTTTATTTTCCATCCCACTGCATCATGTGATAGCCATCACCCAATCACAAAATGCATATATGTATTTTCTGTGAATCTTGCACATGCTCAGTAGGAGCTGGTGCCTCAGAATGTGTGCATATAAAAAGATTGTGCGCATTTTGATAATGGAAGTGAATTGGAAAGTTGTTTACAATTGCATGCTCTGATTCATAAGTTTCATTTTTACTTAAGTGCTTCTTTAAGGCAAACCTACTCGCCCAAAATGCAGCTATATTAAAATGCTGTCTGGATCCCATGGTCCCACTGGGAACCATTATAGATTTATCCCTGCCAGGGTGCATGGTTTTAACTATGTATTAAACAACTCTGTGGGTCTTAAAGACATAGTAAAAAGGCAATATGTGTTTTAAAAAATAAAATACTGTATGGAAGATTTGGATGTCCGTTTATAGGGATATTATTTTGTCCTGTGCTGTGGAAGCACAAACTAGGTCACACTATACTACTGAAAGAGGGAAACTGGCACATGAAAATGCAACAGAATAATAACAGTGTTCATTATGAACTTGGTTAAATAACACACAATAAACAGTGATTACAGTACAGTAAAACAAAGCAGTGATAAAACTATAAATGCATTATTTATCTTTGGGTTTTCGGATAAGGCATCAATAACATGCAACAGCACTGAGATTCATCATTCAGTGGAACACAGGCCAGGCAGCAGATTCCACAGGGGCTGTATGAAACGTCTCTCCAAGATGTTACCCACAGACTCTCCCACCCCCATTATCAATTCTAATATTTAAACCGTTAGTGTAGAAGGAGCGTCTAACGTTAAGTCAATCATATTATTCATGTATCCAGCATTTTAGCAAAATAAGAGTTTTTCTCAGAGCAAGCAGCAAATATTCTCGTTAGCCTAGCACTATCAGTCTCTTTTAATGTTACACCCCCTCTTTCAAGATAAGAGCATCTGATATGAAAACAGAAAGGCAGAGTGAAATACAAACTTATTTCTTAAAGGCAATGCTCTTAAAGGCATTTGTGTTAAAGACATATGATTGATAGATAGTATATATATATATATATATATATATATATATATATATATACTATGTGCTAGATTCCAAGGGGCGCACTAACGTGCACACAAGTGCTATCAGGTTTTCATGCATGACGGAAATAGCGTTCATATTTTAAGTTGAAAGTAAACACAATTATGAGAAGGCAATCACATTTTACACTCGTCGGGTTAGCGCAACTGAAATCCTTATGTAAAGGGTAGTGCATAAAAAATATTTTGCACTAAACACAACATAAATACCTTGAAATTTACAGTTACACTCATATAAACACTCTCTGACAAAAATTAGTCATACAAATATTTTTTTAAAAAGTTATAAGGGTTAAAAGGTATATGCTATATGACAAGGTGTTTGACTGCAAATGGCTTTTTCTTTCATGTAATTAGCAAGAGTCCATGAGCTAGTGACGTATGGGATATACATTCCTACCAGGAGGGGCAAAGTTTCCCAAACCTTAAAATGCCTATAAATACACCCCTCACCACACCCACAATTCAGTTTTTACAAACTTTGCCTCCGATGGAGGTGGTGAAGTAAGTTTGTGCTAGATTCTACGTTGATATGCGCTCCGCAGCAAGTTGGAGCCCGGTTTTCCTCTCAGTGTGCAGTGAATGTCAGAGGGATGTGAGGAGAGTATTGCCTATTTGAATGCAGTGATCTCCTTCTACGGGGTCTATTTCATAGGTTCTCTGTTATCGGTCGTAGAGATTCATCTCTTACCTCCCTTTTCAGATCGACGATATACTCTCATATATACCATTACCTCTACTGATTCTCGTTTCAGTACTGGTTTGGCTTTCTACAAACATGTAGATGAGTGTCCTGGGGTAAGTAAATCTTATTTTCTGTGACACTCTAAGCTATGGTTGGGCACTTTGTTTATAAAGTTCTAAATATATGTATTCAAACATTTATTTGCCTTGACTCAGAATGTTCAACTTTCCTTATTTTTCAGACAGTCAGTTTCATATTTGGGATTATGCATTTGAATTATTCATTTTTTTCTTACCTTCAAAAATTTGACTCTTTTTTCCCTGTGGGCTGTTAGGCTCGCGGGGGCTGAAAATGCTTCATTTTATTGCGTCATTCTTGGCGCGGACTTTTTTGGCGCAAAAATTCTTTTCCGTTTCCGGCGTCATACGTGTCGCCGGAAGTTGCGTCATTTTTTGACGTTATTTTGCGCCAAAGATGTCGGCGTTCCGGATGTGGCGTCATTTTGGCGCCAAAAGCATTTAGGCGCCAAATAATGTGGATTTGGCGCTAAAAAATATGGGCGTCGCTTTTGTCTCCACATTATTTAAGTCTCATTTTTCATTGCTTCTGGTTGCTAGAAGCTTGTTCTTTGGCATTTTTTCCCATTCCTGAAACTGTCATATAAGGAATTTGATCTATTTTGCTTTATATGTTGTTTTTTCTCTTACATATTGCAAGATGTCTCACGTTGCATCTGAGTCAGAAGATACTACAGGAAAATCGCTGTCTAGTGCTGGATCTACCAAAGCTAAGTGTATCTGCTGTAAACTTTTGGTAGCTATTTCTCCGGCTGTTGTTTGTATTAATTGTCATGACAAACTTGTTAATGCAGATAATATTTCCTTTAGTAATGTACCATTGTCTGTTGCAGTTCCTTCAACATCTAAGGTGCAGAATGTTCCTGATAACATAAGAGATTTTGTTTCTGAATCCATCAAGAAGGCTATGTCTGTTATTTCTCCTTCTAGTAAACGTAAAAAAACTTTTAAAACTTCTCTCCCTACAGATGAATTTTTAAATGAACATCATCATTCTGATTCTGATGACTCTTCTGGTTCAGAGGATTCTGTTTCAGAGATTGATGCTGATAAATCCTCATATTTATTTAAAATGGAATTTATTCGTTCCTTACTTAAAGAAGTATTAATTGCTTTAGAAATAGAGGATTCTGGTCCTCTTGATACTAATTCTAAACGTTTAGATAAGGTATTTAAATCTCCTGTGGTTATTCCAGAAGTTTTTCCTGTTCCTAATGCTATTTCTGCAGTAATTTCCAAAGAATGGGATAAATTGGGTAATTCATTTACTCCTTCTAAACGTTTTAAGCAATTATATCCTGTACCGTCTGACAGGTTAGAATTTTGGGACAAAATCCCTAAAGTTGATGGGGCTATTTCTACCCTTGCTAAACGTACTACCATTCCTACGTCAGATGGTACTTCGTTTAAAGATCCTTTAGATAGGAAAATTGAATCCTTTCTAAGAAAAGCTTATCTGTGTTCAGGTAATCTTCTTAGGCCTGCTATATCATTAGCTGATGTTGCTGCAGCCTCAACTTTTTGGTTGGAAACTTTAGCGCAACAAGTAGCAAATCATGATTCTCATGATATTATTATTCTTCTTCAGCATGCTAATAATTTTATTTGTGATGCCATTTTTGATATTATTAGAGTTGATGTCAGGTTTATGTCTCTAGCTATTTTAGCTAGAAGAGCTTTATGGCTTAAGACTTGGAATGCTGATATGGCTTCTAAATCAACTCTACTTTCCATTTCTTTCCAGGGTAACAAATTATTTGGTTCTCAGTTGGATTCTATTATCTCAACTGTTACTGGTGGGAAAGGAACTTTTTTACCACAGGATAAAAAATCTAAAGGTAAAAACAGGGCTAATAATCGTTTTCGCTCCTTTCGTTTCAACAAAGAACAAAAGCCTGATCCTTCGTCCTCAGGAGCAGTTTCAGTTTGGAAACCATCTCCAGTCTGGAATAAATCCAAGCCTGCTAGAAAGGCAAAGCCTGCTTCTAAGTCCACATGAAGGTGCGGCCCTCATTCCAGCTCAGCTGGTAGGGGGCAGGTTACGTTTTTTCAAAGGAATTTGGATCAATTCTGTTCACAATCTTTGGATTCAGAACATTGTTTCAGAAGGGTACAGAATTGGTTTCAAGATGAGACCTCCTGCAAAGAGATTTTTTCTTTCCCGTGTCCCAGTAAATCCAGTGAAAGCTCAAGCATTTCTGAATTGTGTTTCAGATCTAGAGTTGGCTGGAGTAATTATGCCAGTTCCAGTTCCGGAACAGGGGATGGGGTTTTATTCAAATCTCTTCATTGTACCAAAGAAGGAGAATTCCTTCAGACCAGTTCTGGATCTAAAAATATTGAATCATTATGCAAGGATACCAACGTTCAAGATGGTAACTGTAAGGACTATCTTGCCTTTTGTTCAGCAAGGGAATTATATGTCCACAATAGATTTACAGGATGCATATCTGCATATTCCAATTCATCCAGATCACTATCAGTTCCTGAGATTCTCTTTTCTGGACAAGCATTACCAGTTTGTGGCTCTACCGTTTGGCCTAGCTACAGCTCCAAGAATTTTTTCAAAGGTTCTCGGTGCCCTTCTGTCTGTAATCAGAGAACAGGGTATTGTGGTATTTCCTTATTTGGACGATATCTTGGTACTTGCTCAGTCTTTACATTTAGCAGAATCTCATACGAATCGACTTGTGTTGTTTCTTCAAGATCATGGTTGGAGGATCAATTTACCAAAAAGTTCTTTGATTCCTCAGACAAGGGTAACCTTTCTGGGTTTCCAGATAGATTCAGTGTCCATGACTCTGTCTTTAACAGACAAGAGACGTCTAAAATTGATTGCAGCTTGTCAAAACCTTCAGTCACAATCATTCCCTTCGGTAGCCTTATGCAGGGAAATTCTAGGTCTTATGACTGCTGCATCGGACGCGATCCCCTTTGCTCGTTTTCACATGCGACCTCTTCAGCTCTGTATGCTGAATCAATGGTGCAAGGATTACACAAAGATATCTCAATTAATATCTTTAAAACCGATTGTTCGACACTCTCTAACGTGGTGGACAAATCACCATCGTTTAATTCAGGGGGCTTCTTTTGTGCTTCCGACCTGGACTGTAATTTCAACAGATGCAAGTCTCACAGGTTGGGGAGCTGTGTGGAGATCTCTGACGGCACAAGGAGTTTGGGAATCTCAGGAGGTGAGATTACCGATCAATATTTTGGAACTCCGTGCAATTTTCAGAGCTCTTCAGTTTTGGCCTCTTCTGAAGAGAGAATCGTTCATTTGTTTTCAGACAGACAATGTCACAACTGTGGCATACATCAATCATCAAGGAGGGACTCACAGTCCTCTGGCTATGAAAGAAGTATCTCGAATTTTGGTTTGGGCGGAATCCAGCTCCTGTCTAATCTCTGCGGTTCATATCCCAGGTATAGACAATTGGGAAGCGGATTATCTCAGTCGCCAAACGTTGCATCCGGGCGAATGGTCTCTTCACCCAGAGGTATTTCTTCAAATTGTTTAAATGTGGGAACTTCCAGAAATAGATCTGATGGCGTCTCATCTAAACAAGAGACTTCCCAGGTATCTGTCCAGATCCCGGGATCCTCAGGCGGAGGCAGTGGATGCATTATCACTTTCTTGGAAGTATCATCCTGCCTATATCTTTCCGCCTCTAGTTCTTCTTCCAAGAGTAATCTCCAAGATTCTGAAGGAATGCTCGTTTGTTCTGCTGGTAGCTCCGGCATGGCCTCACAGGTTTTGGTATGCGGATCTTGTCCGGATGGCCTCTTGCCAACCGTGGACTCTTCTGTTAAGACCAGACCTTCTGTCTCAAGGTCCTTTTTTCCATCAGGATCTCAAATCCTTAAATTTAAAGGTATGGAGATTGAACGCTTGATTCTTGGTCAAAGAGGTTTCTCTGACTCTGTGATTAATACTATGTTACAGGCTCGTAAATCTGTATCTAGAGAGATATATTATAGAGTCTGGAAGACTTATATTTCTTGGTGTCTTTCTCATCATTTTTCTTGGCATTCTTTTAGAATTCCCAAGAATATTACAGTTTCTTCAGGATGGTTTAGATAAGGGTTTGTCCGCAAGTTCCTTGAAAGGACAAATCTCTGCTCTTTCTGTTCTTTTTCACAGAAAGATTGCTATTCTTCCTGATATTCATTGTTTTGTACAAGCTTTGGTTCGTATAAAACCTGTCATTAAGTCAATTTCTCCTCCTTGGAGTTTGAATTTGGTTCTGGGGGCTCTTCAAGCTCCTCCATTTGAACCTATGCATTCATTGGACATTAAATTACTTTCTTGGAAAGTTTTGTTCCTTTTGGCCATCTCTTCTGCCAGAAGAGTTTCTGAATTATCTGCTCTTTCTTGTGAGTCTCCTTTTCTGATTTTTCATCAGGATAAGGCGGTGTTGCGAACTTCTTTTGAATTTTTACCTAAAGTTGTGAATTCCAACAACATTAGTAGAGAAATTGTGGTTCCTTCATTATGTCCTAATCCTAAGAATTCTAAGGAGAAATCGTTGCATTCTTTGGATGTTGTTAGAGCTTTGAAATATTATGTTGAAGCTACTAAATCTTTCCGAAAGACTTCTAGTCTATTTGTTATCTTTTCCGGTTCTAGAAAAGGCCAGAAAGCTTCTGCCATTTCTTTGGCATCTTGGTTGAAATCTTTAATTGATCTTGCCTATGTGGAGTCGGGTAAAACTCCGCCTCAGAGGATTACAGCTCATTCTACTAGGTCAGTTTCTACTTCCTGGGCGTTTAGGAATGAAGCTTCGGTTGATCAGATTTGCAAAGCAGCAACTTGGTCCTCTTTGCATACTTTTACTAAATTCTACCATTTTGATGTATTTTCTTCTTCTGAAGCAGTTTTTGGTAGAAAAGTACTTCAGGCAGCGGTTTCAGTTTGAATCTTCTGCTTATGTTTTTCATTAAACTTTATTTTGGGTGTGGATTATTTTCAGCAGGAATTGGCTGTCTTTATTTTATCCCTCCCTCTCTAGTGACTCTTGTGTGGAAAGATCCACATCTTGGGTAATCATTATCCCATACGTCACTAGCTCATGGACTCTTGCTAATTACATGAAAGAAAACATAATTTATGTAAGGACTTACCTGATAAATTCATTTCTTTCATATTAGCAAGAGTCCATGAGGCCCGCCCTTTTTTGTGGTGGTTATGATTTTTTTGTATAAAGCACAATTATTCCAATTCCTTATTTTATATGCTTTCGCACTTTTTTATCACCCCACTTCTTGGCTATTCGTTAAACTGAATTGTGGGTGTGGTGAGGGGTGTATTTATAGGCATTTTGAGGTTTGGGAAACTTTGCCCCTCCTGGTAGGAATGTATATCCCATACGTCACTAGCTCATGGACTCTTGCTAATATGAAAGAAATGAATTTATCAGGTAAGTTCTTACATAAATTATGTTTTTGTTTATATATATATATATATATATATATATACACACATGTCTAAATATATATATAAAGATGATTCCAATATTAGATAGAGGCGCTCAACTATAGGAAAAATATTATGAATTCCTGTGTCTTGTGTAAATGTACATATAAAAATACATATAAAACAATAAGAGGTTGAGAACTGTATCTGGATGGTAATCTTCACAA